>NC_141604.1:36493630-36793630 GCF_047967505.1 Dipteris shenzhenensis
CTCCCTCCCCTCCCTCCTCTCCCCTCCCTCTCACCCTGGCGGCCGTGGCCGCCAGGACCACCCCCCTCACTCTCTCTCTCGCTTTCTCTCTCCCTCCCCTCCTTCCTCTGTCTCTCCCTCCTCTCTCTCTCACCCTGGCAGCCGCGGCCGCCGGGACCCCCCCCTCTCCCTCCCTCCCCTCCCTCCTCTCTCTCACCCTGGCGGCCGCGGCCGCCAGGACCCCCCCTCCTCACCTCCCCTCCCTCTCACCCGGCGGCCGTGGCCGCTAGGAACCCCCCCCTCTCTCTCTCTCTCTCCCTCCCCTCCCTCCTCTCCCCTCTCTCTCCCTCCCCTCCCTCCTCTCCCCTCCCTCTCACCCTGGTAGCCGCGGCCACCAGGACCCCCCCCTCACTCTCTCTCTCACTTTCTCTCTCCCTCCCCTCCCTCCTCTCTCTCTCTCTCTCACCCTGGTGGCCGCGGCCTCCAGAACCCCCCCTTTCCCTCCCTCCCCTCCCTCCTCTCTCTCTCACCCTAGCGGCCGCGGCCGCCAGGACCCCTCCCCCCTCTCTCTCTCTCTCTCGCTCTCTCTCTCCCTCCCCTCCCTCCTCTCTCGGTCACCCTGGCGGCCGCGGCCGCCAAGACCTCCCCCTCTCCCTCCCTCCCGTCCCTCCCCTCCCTCCTCTCTCTCTCACCCTGGCAGCCTTGGCCGCCAAGACCCCCCCTCTCAACCCCGTCGCCCCCGCTCCCTCTACCCCGCCGCCCCCGCTCCCTCCTAGCCCGCCGCCCCCTGCTCCCCCCTACTCCACCGCCCCCCGCTCCCTCCCCTCCCTCCTCCCTCCCCTCCCTCCCCTTGGCGGCCGCCGCGGCCGCCAGGATCCCCCCCTCCCTCCCCTCCCTCCTCCCTCCCATCCCTCCCCTCCCTCCTCTCTCTCTCTCCCTCCCTCCCGCCTCCCTCCCGTCCTGGCGGCTGCCAGGACCCCCCCCTCCCTCCCTCCTGTCCCTCCCCTCCCTCCTCTATCTCTCACCCTGGCACCCTCGGCCGCCAGGACCCTCCCCTCTCGACCCCACCGCCCCTCGCTCCCCCTACCCCGTCGCCCCCGCTCCCCCTACCCCGCCGCCCCCCGCTCCCTCCCCTCCCTCCTCCCTCCCCCTCCCTCTTCCCTCCCCTCCCTCCCTCCCACCTCCCTCCCTCCCTCCTCCCTCCCCTCCCTCCCCCTGGCGGCCGCCGCAATCGCCAGGATCCCCCCCTACTCCCCCGCTCCTCCCTCCCTCTTCCTCCCTCCTCCTACCTCCCTCCCTCTCTCCCCCTACCTCCACTCCTCCCTCCCTCTCTCCCTCCCTCCCTCCCCTCTTCCGTCGCTCCTCCCTCCCTCCTTTCCTCCCTCTCATCCCCCTCCACTTCCCTCTTCCTCCTGGAGGCCGCGGCCTCCAAGGCTTCTCTCCTTCTCTCTAAACTTTCTCTCTCTCTAGTTCCTCTCTCTCTTTCTTTCTTTCTCTCTCTTCAAATTTAAAAAAAAAAATCTAGATAAAGAATTAATCATAAAAATTTACAAGTACCTAGAAAAAGTTTGTAAGTTTGCTCTTTCTTGCTTTCTTGCTCTTCCTTCCTTGCTTTCTTGCTCGTCCTTGCTTTCTTGCTTTCTTGCTTCAATGAATGAAATGAGGGGAGAATGAATGAAGAAGGAAGACTATATATAAGAAAAATTAGGTTTTCCTCCTCCTCTCCTATTGGCTTTCCATTCCTCCCCTCTCTCCTTTTGGCTTTTCATTTCTCCCCTCTCCCATTGGCTCCCATTACTCCCCCTCTCCCATTGGACCCCCATCCCTCATCCCAATCTTCCATTGGCCCTCCCCCCATCCATTTCTTCTTCCTCCCCCATTGCCACCACTCCCATCCCACATTTCCACCACGTCCCATACTCCTCCCATTTCCCAAAATCCCATATTTCCCCATCTCACCCTCCTCTTTTTCATCCCCTATTAACTCCCCTCACTCATTTCACTTCCTTATTATCCTACTCCCCTATTACCTCCCCCTCTCCCATTCCATTCTTCCCTCCCCACTCTCACTTCCACTTTCCATTACTCACTTGCCATTTGAAAACTATTAATATATTATTATACTATTTTTTATACTTATTATCATACACCCCTATTACTTCCCCTCTCCCATTCCACTCCTCCCTCCTCACTCCCACTTCCACTTCCCATTACTCACTTGCTATACACATTTGCAAACTATTAATATATTATTATATGATTTTTTATACTATTTGCAAACTTACATGTGGGCAAAATCACACGTGTCAAAGCGATCCTATTGTGGTCATACAACAACTGTGTTTTTATTCAAGGGTGTATTTACAAGGGCGTATTTATCCTCATCAACAAGCTTATTTCAGCTTTTATTTTGACACAATACTCAAGGTATGAAGTGCATAATTTGTGCACTAGGTGTTTACTTTGTTGTATCAAAATTGTTTGCCACACACACACACATATACACATACCGAGAATTTTCTAATATTATCGCATCTACATTTCTCCGATGGGCACAAAACTTTGTACACGCCTCAATCTAGGTCCTATTGACTTGCATACAAAGTGGTGCACCCATCCCATAAGTACTTGTTCGGATAACACACCTGCAAATGTATTTTATGATGATTGTGCATAACACTAGGAACAAAATGATGTATAATGTGCGATCGACTATGCAAAGCATATCCAATGGACACAAGACTTTGCACGTTCCTCAACCTAGGTAGTGTTGACTTGTGTGCAAAGTGGCATCCCCATCCGATAAGTATTTGTTTGAAAAATACACCTAGGATCGTGTTTTTTGACGGTTCTACATGACACCAAGGCAAAAACGGTATTTAATACTCAATCTACCATGTAAAGCATATCCAATGGGCACAATACTTTGCACGTGCCTCAAAAGCGGTGGTATGGTGTTCCATGCAAAGTGGAATGCCCATTCAATAAGTACTTGGTATGATAATACACCTAAGAGCATGTTCTTTGACGGATGTGCAAAACACTAGGGGGGAAACGGTGTATAATGTGTGATCCCCCATGCAAAGCATAACCGATAGACACAATACTATGCACGCACATCAACCTAGTTGAAATTGACTTTCTTGCAAAGTGGCTCCCCCATCTGACAAGTACTTTTTAGAATATCACACCTAGGACCATGTTTTTTATTGGTTGTCCATGACACTAAGGCAAAAACGATGTTTTATGCTTAATCGACAATGCAACGCATATCCGATCATCACAATACTTTGCACACATCTCAACCTAGGTATTATTGACTTACATGCAAAGTGGTGTGCCCATCCCATAAGTACTTAGTCGAATAACACATCTAGGACCACGTTTTTTGACGGTTGTGCATGACACTAAGGCCAAAACAGTGTTTTATGCTTGTTCGACAATGCAAATCATATCCGATGGGCATAATACTTTGCATGAGTCTCAACAATTGTGGTATTTCATTGCATGCAAAGTGGTACACCCATCTGATAAGCAGTTGGTCGGATAACACACCTAAAAGCGTGTTTCTTTATGGTTGTGCATGACATTGAGGCACAAACGGAGCTTAATACATGATATACCATGCAAAGTACATCCGATGGGCACAATACTTAGCACCCACCTCAACCTAGGTGTTATTGAGTTTCATGAAAAGTGGCGTGTCAGTTAGATAAGTACTTGATCCGATAACACACCTAGCACCGTGTTTTTTTACAAATGTGCTTGACACTAAGGCAAAAACGGTATTTTATGCTTGATTGACAATGCAAAGCATATCCAATGGGCACAATACTTTGCACACACCTTCAACTAGGTGGAATTGACTTACATGCAAAGTGGCACGCCCATCCCATAAGTGCTTGATCAGATAACATACCTAGCAGCGTGTTTTTTTCGGATGTGCATGACACGAGCAAAAATAGTATTTAATGCTTGATCTCAACCATGCAAAGGATATCCGATGGGCACAACACTTTTCCTGCACCTCAACCTAGGTGGTATTGAAATGTTCTCAAAGAGGCACACCCATCCGATAAGTACTTGGTCAGATAACATACCTAAGGGCGTGTTTTTTTGCGGATGTGCATATCACTAGGGGAAAACGGTGTATAATGCGTGATCGACCAAGCAAAGCATATCCGATGGTGACAATACTTTGCACGCACCTCAATGTAGTTGAAACAGACTTGTGTGCAAAGGGGAGCTCCCAACCGATAAGTACTTGTTTGAATAACACACCTAGGACCGTGTTTTTATATGGTTGTGCATGACACCAAGGCAAAAACGGAGTTTTATGCTTGAACGACAATGCAAAGCATATCCGATGGTCAAAATACTTTGCACACACCTTCAACTAGGTGGAATTGACTTACATGTAAAGTGGCACTCCCATCCCATAAGTGCTTGATCGGATAACATACCTAGCAGCGTGTTTTTTTACGAATGTGCATGACACGAGCAAAAATAGTATTTAATGCTTAATTGACCATGCAAAGGATATCCGATGGGCACAACACTTTTCCTACACCTTAATCTAGGTGGTATTGAAATTTTCTCAAAGAGGCACACCCATCTGATAAGTACTTGGTCAGATAACACACCTAAGGGCGTGTTTTTTTGCGGATGTGCATATCACTAGGGGGAAAACGGTGTATAATGCGTGATCGACCATGCAAAGCATATCTGATGATGACAATACTTTGCACGCACCTCAACATAGTTCAAATGGACTAGTGTGCAAAGTGGAGCTCCCATCCGATAAGTACTTGTTTGAATAACACACCCAGGACCGTGTTTTTATATGGTTGTGCATGACACTAAGGAAAAAACGGTGTTTTATGCTTGATTGACAATGCAAAGCATATCCGATGGGCACAATATTTTGCACACACCTTCAAATAGGTGGAATTGACCTACATGAAAAGTGGCATTCCCATCGCATAAGTACTTGATCGGATAACACACCTAGCAGCTTGTTTTTTTACAGATGTGCATGACACTAAGGCAAAAATGGTATTTAATGCTCAATCGACCATGCAAAGCATATCCGATGGGCACAATACTTTTCCTACGCCTTAACCTAGGTGGTATTGAAATGTTCTCACAGAGGCACACCCATCCGATAAGTACTTGGTCAGATAACATACCTAAGGGCATGTTTTTTTACTGATGTGCATATCACTACCGGAAAAACGTTGTATAATGCGTAATCGACCATGCAGAGCATATCCGATGGTGACAATACTTTGCACGCATCTCAACCTAGTTGAAACACACTTGCCTGCAAAGTGGAGCCCCCATCCGATAAGTACTTGTTTGATTAACACACCTAGGACCGTGTTTTTGTATGGTTGTGCATGACACTAAGGCAAAAACGGTGTTTTATGCTTGATCGACAATGCAAAGCAAATCCGATGGGCACAATACTTTGCACACACCTTCAACTAGGTGGAATTCACTTACATGCAAAGTGGCACGCACATCCCATAAGTGCTTGATCGGATAACATACCTAGCAGCGTGTTTTTTTACGGATGTGCATGACACTAAGGCAAAAATTGTATTTAATGCTCGATCGACCATGCAAAGGATATCCGATGGGCACAACACTTTTCCTATGCCTCAAGCTAGCTGAATTGAAATGTTGTCAAAGAGGCACACCCATCCGATAAGTACTTGGTCAGATAACACACCTAAGGGCGTGTTTTTTTGCGAATATGCATATCACTAGGGGAAAAACGATGTATAATGCGTGATCAGCCATGCAATGGTCACAATAATTTGCACGCACCTCAACCTAGTTGAAAAATACTTGCATACAAAGTGCAGCCCCCATCTAATAAGTACTTGTTTGAATAACACACCTAGGACCGTGTTTTTTTATGGTTGTGCATTACACTAAGGCAAAAACTGTGTTTTCTGCTTGATCCACAATGCAAAGCATATCCGATGGGCACAATACTTTTCACACACCTTCCAATAGGTGGAATTGAATTACATGCAAAGTGGCATTCCCATCGAATAAGTACTTGATCGGATAACACACCTAGCAGTGTGTTTTTTTACGGATGTGCATGAAACTAAGGCAAAAATGGTATTTAATGCTCGATCGACCATGCAAAGCATATTCGATGGGCACAATAATTTTCCTATGCCTTAACCTAGGTGGTATTGAAATGTTCTCAAAGAGGCACACCCATCCGATAAGTACTTGGTCAGATAACATACCTAAGCGCATGTTTTTTTGCAGATGTGCATATCACTATGGGAAAAACGTTGTATAATGCGTGATCGACCATGAAAAGCATATCCGATGGTGACAATACTTTGCACGCATCTCAAACTAGGTTAAACGGACTTGCGTGCAAAGTGGAGCCCCCATCCGATAAGTACTTGTTTGAATAACACACCTAGGACCGTGTTTTTTTATGGTTGTGCATGACACTAAGGCAAAAACGGTGTTTTATGCTTGATCGACAATGCAAACCATATCCGATGGGCACAATACTTTGCACACACCTTCAACTAGGTGGAATTGACTTACATACAAAGTGGCACGCCCATCCCATAAGCCTGGATCGGATATCATACCTAGCAGCGTGTTTTTTTACGGATGTGCATGACACTAGAGCAAAAATAGTATTTAATGCTCCATCGACAATGCAAAGGATATCCGATGGGCACAACACTTTTCCTATGCCTCAACCTAGGTGGTATTGAAATTTTCTCAAAGAGGCACACCCATCCGATAAGTACTTGGTCAGATAACACACCTAAGGGCGTGTTTTTTTGCGGATGTGGATATCACTAGGGGAAACGTTGTATAATGCGTGATCGACCATGCAAAGCATATCCGATGGTGACAATACTTTCCACGCACCTCAACGTAGTAGAAACGGACTTGCGTGAAAGTGGAGCCCGCATCCGACAAGTACTTGTTTGAATAACACACATAGGACCGTGTTTTTATATGGTTGTGCATGACACTAAGGCAAAAACGGTGTTTTATGCTTGATCAACAATGCAAAGCATATCGGATGGGCACAATACTTTGCACACACCTTAAAATAGGTGGAATTGACTTACATGCAAAGTGGCATTCCCATCACATAAGTACTTGATCAGATAACACACCTAGAAGCGTGTTTTCTTTACGGATGTGCATGACACTAAATTAAAAATAGTATTTAATGCTCGATCGACCATGCAAAGGTTATCCGATGGGCACAACACTTTTCCTATGCCTCAACCTAGGTGGTATTGAAATACTCTCAAAGAGGCACACCCATCCGATAAGTACTTGGTCAGATAACACACCTAAGGGCGTGTTTTTTTGTGGATGTGCATATCACTAGGGGCAAAACAGTGTATAATGTGTGATCGGCCATGCAAAGCATATCTGATGGTGACAATACTTTGCACGCATCTCAACCTAGTTGAAACAAACTTGCGTGCAAAGTGGAGCCCCCATCCGATAAGTACTTGTTTGATTAACACACCTAGGATCGTGTTTTTTTATGGTTGTACATTACACTAGAGAAAAAATGGTGTTTTATGCTTGATCGACAATGCAAAGCATATCCGATGGGCATAATACTTTGCACACACCTTAAAAAAGGTGGAATTGACTTACATGCAAAGTGGCATGCCCATCCCATAAGTACTTGATCGGAAAACATACCTAGAAGTGTGTTTTTTTACGGATGTGCATGACACCAAGCCAAAAATGGTATTTACTGCTCGATCAATCATGCAAAGCATATCCGATGGGCACAATACTTTCTCTACACCTCAACCTAGGTGGCATTTACATGTTCTCAAATAGGCACACCTAGCCGATAAGTACTTGGTCAGATAACACACCTAAGGGCGTGTTTTTTTGCGGATGTGAATATCACTAGGGGAAAAACGGTGTATAATGCGTGATCGGCCATGCAAAGCATATCCTAGGGTCACAATACTTTGAATGAAGCTCAACCTAGTTGGAACCCACTTGCGTGAAAAGTGGAGCCCCCATCTGAGAAGTACTTGTTTGAATAACACACCTAGGACATGTTTTTTTATGGTTGTGTATGACACTAAAGCAAAAACGGTGTTTTATGCTTGATCTCGGGGGGGTCACTATGTATAAACCCTCTATACCACGTGCGTTCAAGGCCTATTTCTAAAATCCCTTATCTGTATATTTTTCATTAATAAAATGTACCCCTTTTCTATACAAATCTGTAATTTTTTCTCAAAACTATTTTAAATAGTCCCTTATGTATATTTATTTAGGTAAATTTTAGAAATAAAAAATATCCTTCTGTTGAACTCACGTGATAGGGTTATGTATGATGAGTGACCCCCCCGAGTGCTTGATCGACACTACAAAGCATATCCGATGGGCACAATACTTTGCACACACCTTCAACTAGGTGGAATTGAATTACATGCAAAGTGACATTCCCATCGCATAAGTACTTGTTCGGATAACACACCTAGTAGTGTGTTTTTTTACGGATGTGCATGACACTAAGGCAAAAATGGTATTTAATGCTCGATCGACCATGCAAAGCATATCCGATGGGCACAGTACTTTTCCTACACCTTAACCTAGGTGGTATTGAAATGTTCTCAAAGGGGCACACCCATCAGATAAGTTCTTGGTCAAATAACATACCTAAGCGCGTGTTTTTTTGCGGATGAGCATATCACTACAGGAAAAACACTGTATAATGCGTGATCGACCATGCAAAGCATATTCGATGGTGACAATGCTTTGCATGCACCTCAAACTAGCTCAAAAGGACTTGCATACAAAGTGGAGCCCCCATTCGATAAGTACTTGTTTGAATAACACACCTAGGACCGTGTTTTTGTATGGTTGTGCATGACACTAAGGCAAAAACGGTGTTTTGTTTTATGCTTGATCGACAATGCAAAGCAAATCCAATGGGCACAATACTTTGCACAAACCTTCAACTAGGTGGAATTGACTTACATGGAAGGTGGCATTCCCATCGCATAAGTACTTGATCGGATAACACACCTAGCAGCGCGTTTTTTTACCGATGTGCATGACACTAAGGCAAAAATGGTATTTAATGCTCGATCGACCATGCGAAGGATATGCAATGGACACAATACTTTTCCTATGCCTTAGCCTAGGTGGTATTGAAATGTTCTCAAAGGGGCACACCCATCCGATAAGTACTTGGTCAGATAACATACCTAAGGGCGTGATTTTTTGCGGATGTGCATATCACTACAGGGAAAAATGGTATACAATGCGTGATCGACCACGCAAAGCATATCCAATGGTTACAATACTTTGCATGCACCTCAACCTAGTTGAAAGATACTTGCATGCAAAGTGGAGCTCCCATCCGATAAGTACTTGTTTGAATAACACACCTAGGATCGTGTTTTTTTAGGGATGTGCATGACACTAAGGCAAAAATGGTATTTAATGCTCGATCAACCATGCAAAGCATATCCGATGGGTGTTTTTTTGCGGATGTGCATATCACTACAGGAAAAACGGTGTACAATGCGTGATCTACCATGCAAAGCATATCCAATGGTTACAATACTTTGCACACACCTCAACCTAGTTGAAAGATACTTGCGTGCAACGTGGAGCCCCCATTCGATAAGTACTTGTTTGAATAACACACCTAGGACCGTGTTTTTGTATGGTTGTGCATGACACTCAGGCAAAAACGGTGTTTTATGCTTGATCGACAATGCAAAGCAAATCCGATGGGCACAATACTTTGCACACACCTTCAAATAGGTGGAATTGACTTACATGCAAAGTGGCACACACATTCTATAAGTGCTTGATCGGATAACATACCTAGCAGCATGTTTTTTTACGGATGTGCATGACACTAAGGCAAAGGATATCCGATGGGCACAACATTCTCCTATGCCTCAACCTAGGTGGTATTGAAATGTTCTCAAAGAGGCACACCCATCCGATAAGTACTTGGTCAGATAACACACCTAAGGGCATGTTTTTTTGCGGATGTGCATATCACTAGGGGAAAAACGATGTATAATGCGTGATCATATGCAAAGCATATCTGATGGTCACAATCCTTTGCACGCACCTCAACCTAGTTGAAAGATACTTGCGTGCAAAGTACAGCCCCCATCTAATAAGTACTTGTTTGAATAACACACCTAGGACCGTGTTTTTTATGGTTGTGCATTACACTAAGGCAAAAACGGTGATTTATGCTTGATCCACAATGCAAAGCATATCCGATGGGCACAATACTTTGCACACACCTTCAACTAGGTGGAATTTAATTACATGCAAAGTGGCATTCCCATCGCATAAGTACTTGATCGGATAACACACCTAGCAGTGTCTTTTTTTACGGATGTGCATGACTCTAAGGCAAAAATGGTATTTAATGCTCGATCGACCATGCAAAGCATATCCGATGGGCACAATAATTTTCCTACGCCTTAACCTAGGTGGTATTGAAATGTTCTCAAAGAGGCACACCCATCCGATAAGTACTTGGTTAGATGACATACCTAAGCGCGTGTTTTTTTGCAGATGTGCATATCACTATGGGAAAAACGTTGTATAATGCGTGATCGACCATGCAAAGCATATCCGATGGTGACAATACCTTGCACGCATCTGAGCAACCTAGGTTAAACGGACTTGGGTGCAAAGTGGAGCCCCCATCCGATAAGTACTTGTTTGAATAACACACCTAGGACCGTGTTTTTTTATGGTTGTGCATGACACTAAGGCAACAACGGTGTTTTATGCTTGATCCACAATGCAAACATATCCGATGGGAACAATACTTTGCACACACCTTCAACTAGGTGGAATTGACTTACAAACAAAGTGGCACGCCCATCCCATAGGTGCTTGATCGGATATCATACCTAGCAGCGTGTTTTTTTACGGATGTGCATGACACTAGAGCAGAAATAGTATTTAATGCTTCATCATTAATGCAAAGGATATCCGATGGGCACAACACTTTCCCTATGCCTCAACCTAAGTGGTATTGAAATTTTCTCAAAGAGGCACACCCATCCGATAAGTACTTGGCCAGATAACACACCTAAGGGCGTGTTTTTTTGCGGATGTGCATATCACTAGGGGAAACGGTGTATAATACGTGATCGACCATGCAAAGCATATCCGATGGTGACAATACTTTGCACGCACCTCAATGTAGTAGAAACAGACTTGCGTGCAAAGTGGATCTCCCATCCGATAAGTACTTGTTTGAATAGTTACACACCTAGGACAGTGTTTTTATATGGTTGTGCATGACACTAAGGCAAAAACAGTATTTTATGCTTGATCGACAATGCAAAGCATATCCAATGGGCACAATACTTTGCACACACCTTCAACTTGGTGGAATTGAATTATATGCAAAGTGACATTCCCATCGCATAAGTACTTCTTCGGATAACACACCTAATAGTGTGTTTTTTTACGGATGTGCATGACACTAAGGCAAAAATGGTATTTAATGCTCGATCGACCATGCAAAGCATATCCGATGGGCACAATAATTTTTTTATGCCTTTACCTAGATGGTATTGAAATTTTCTCAAAGGGGCACACCCATCGGATAAGTACTTGGTCAAATAACATACCTAAGGGCGTGTTTTTTTGCAGATGTGCATATCACTTCAGGAAAAACGTTGTATAATGCATGATCGACCATGTAAAGCATATTCGATGGTGACAATCCTTTGCACGCACCTCAACCTAGTTGAAAAGGACTTGCATACAAAGTGGATCCCCCATCCGATAAGTACTTGTTTGAATAACACACCTAGGACCGTGTTTTTTTATGGTTGTGCATGACACAAAGGCAAAAACGGTGTTTTATGCTTGATCGACAATGCAAGCATATCTGATAGGCACAATACTTTGCACACACCTTCAACTAGGTTGAATTGACTCACATGCAAAGTGGCATTTCCATCGCAAAAGTACTTGATCGAATAACACACCTAGCAGAGTGTTTTTTTACGGATGTGCATGACACTAAGACAAAAATGGTATTTAATGCTCGATCAACCATGCAAAGCATATCCGATGGGCACAATACTTTTCCTACACCTTAACCTAGGTGGTATTGAAATGTTCCAAAAGAGGAACACCCATCCGATAAGTACATGGTCAGATAACATACGTAAGGGTGTGTTTTTTTGCGGATGTGCAAATGACTACCGGAAAAACATTGTATAATGCGTGATCGACCATGCAAAGCATATTCGATGGTGACAATACTTTGCACGCATCTCATTCTAGTTGAAAGGGACTTGCGTGCATAGTGGAGCCCCCATCTGATAAGTACTTGTTTGAATAACACACCTAGGACCGTGTTTTTTTATGGTTGTGCATGACACTAAGGCAAAAACGGTGTTTTATGCTTGATCGACAATGCAAACATATCCGATGGGCACAATACTTTGCACACACCTTCAACTAGGTGGAATTGCCTTACATGAAAAGTGGCACGCCCATCCCATAAGTGCTTGATCAGATATCATACCTAGCAGCGTGTTTTTTTACGGATGTGCATGACACTAGAGCAAAAATAGTATCTAATGCTCCATCGACAATGCAAAGGATATCCTATGGGCACAACACTCTTCCTATGCCTCAACCTAGGTGGAATTGAAATGTTCTCAAAGAGGCACACCCATCTGGTAAGTACTTGGTCAGATAACACACCCAAGGGCGTGTTTTTTACGGATGTGCGTATCACTAGGGGAAACGGTGTATAAAGCGTGATCGGCCATGCAAAGCATATCCGATGGTGACAATAATTTGCACGCACCTCAATATAGTAGAAAGGAACTTGGGTGCAAAGTGGAGGCCCCATCCGATAAGTACTTGTTTGAATAACACACCTAGGACCGTGTTTTTATATGGTTGTGCATAACACTAAGGCAAAAACGGTGTTTTATGCTTGATCGACAATGCAAAGCATATCCGATAAGCACAATACTTTGCACACACCTTTAACTAGGTGCAATTGACTTACATGCAAAGTGGCATTCCCATCACATAAGTACATGATCGGATAACACACCTAGAAGCGTGTTTTTTTACGGATGTGCATGACAGTAGAGCAAAAATGGTATTTAATGCTCGATCGACCATGCAAAGGATATCCGATGGGCACAAGACTTTTCATACGCCTCAACCTAGGTGGTAATGAAATGTTCTCAAAGAGGCACACCCATCCGATAAGTTCTTGGTTAGATAACACACCTAAGGGCGTGTTTTTTTGCGGATGTGCATATCACTAGGGGAAAAACGGTGTATAATGCGTGATCGGACATGCAAAGCATATCTAATGGTGACAATACCTTGCACGCACCTCAACCTAGTTGAAACGGACTTGCGTGCAAAGTGGAGCCCCCATCCAATAAGTAATTAATTGAATGACACACCTAGGACCGTGTTTTTTTATGGTTGTGCATGACACTAAGGCAAAAACGGTGTTTTCTGCTTGATCCACAATGTAAAGCATATCCGATGGGCACAATACTTTGCACACACCTTCAACTAGGTGGAATTGAATTACATGCAAAGTGGCATTCCCATCGCACAAGTACTTGATCAGATAACACACCTAGCAGCATGTTTTTTTACGGATGTGAATGACACTAAGGCAAAAATGGTATTTAATGCTCGATCGACCATGCAAAGCATATCCGATGGGCACAATACTTTTCCTATGCCTTACCCTAGGTAATATTGAAATGTTCTCAAAGAGACACGCCCATGCGATAAGTACTTGGTCAGATAACATACTAAGGGTGTGTTTTTTTGCGGATCTGCATATCACTATCGGAAAAATGTTGTATAATGCGTAATCGACCATGCAGAGCATATCTGATGGTGACAATACTTTGCATGCATCTCAACCTCGTTGAAACAGACTTGCGTGCAAAGTGGAGCCCCCATCCGATAAGTACTTGTTTGATTAACACACCTAGGACCGTGTTTTTTTATGGTTCTACATGAGACTAAGTCAAAAACGGTGTTTTATGCTTGATCGACAATGCAAAGCATATCCGATGGGCACAATACTTTGCATGTACACACCTTCAACTAGGTGGAATTGACTTACATGCAAAGTGGCATGCCCATCCCAAAAGTGCTTGATCGGATAACATACCTAGCAGCGTGTTTTTTTACGGATGTGCATGACACCAAGGCAAAAACGGTATTTAATGCTTGATCGACCATGCAAAGGATATCGGATGGGCACAACAATTTTCCTACGCCTCAACCTAAGTGGTATTGAAATGTTCTCAAAGAGGCACAACCATCCAATAAGTACTTGGTCAGATAACACACCTAAGGGCGTGTTTTTTTGCAGATGTGCATATCATGAGGGGAAAAACGGTGTATAATGCGTGATCGGCCATGCAAAGCATATCCGATGGTGAGATTACTTTGCACACATCTCATTCTAGTTGAAACAGACTTGCGTGCAAAGTGGAGCCCCCATCCGATAAGTACTTGTTTGAATAACACACCTAGGACCGTGTTTTTTAATTGTTGTGCATGACACTAAGGCAAAAACGGTGTTTTATGCTTGATCGACAATGCAAAGCATATCCGATGGGCACAATACTTTGCACACACTTTCAACTAGGTGGATTTGACTTACATGCAAAGTGGCACGCCCATCCCATAAGTGCTTGATCAGATAACATACCTAGCAGCGTGTTTTTTTCGGATGTGCATGACACTAGAGTAAAAATAGTATTTAATGCTCGATCGACCATGCAAAGGATATCCGATGGGCACAACACTTTTCCTACGCCTCAACCTAGGTGGTATTGAAATGTTCTCAAAGAGGCACACCCATCCGATAACTACTTGGTCAGATAACACACCTAAGGGCATGTTTTTTTGTGGATGTGCATATCACTACAGGAAAAATGTTGTATAATGTGCATATCCCATGGTTACAATACTTTGCACGCACCTTAACCTAGTTGAAAGATACTTGCATGCAAAGTGGAGCCCCCATCCGATAAGTACTTGTTTGAATGACACACCTAGGATCGTGTTTTTTTAGGGATGTGCATGACACTAAGGCAAAAATGGTATTTAATGCTCGATCGACCATGCAAAGCATATCCGATGGGTGTTTTTTTGTGGATGTGCATATCACTACAGGAAAAACGGTCTACAATGCGTGATCTACCATGCAACGCATATCCAATGGTTACAATTCTTTGCACGCACCTCAACCTAGTTGAAAAATACTTGCATGCAAAGTGGAGCCCCCAGTCAATAAGTACTTGTTTGAATAACACACCTAGGACCGTGTTTTTGTATGGTTGTGCATGACACTTAGGCAAAAATGATGTTTTATGCTTAATCGACAATGCAAAGCAAATCTGATGGGCACAATACTTTGCACACACCTTCAACTAGGTGCAATTGACTTACATGCAAAGTGGCACACACATTCTATAAGTGCTTGATCAGTATTTAATGCTCCATCGACCATGCAAAGGATATCCGATGGGCACAACACTTCTCCTATGCCTCAGCCTAGGTGGTATTGAAATGTTCTCAAAGAGGCACACCCCTCCGATAAGTACTTGGTCAGATAACATACGTAAGGGCATGGGTTTTTGCGGATGTGCATATCACTAGGGGAAAAACGATGTATAATGCGTGATTGGCCATGCAAAGCATATCCGATGGTCACAATACTTTGCACGCACCTCAACTTAGTTGAAAGATACTTGCGTGCAAAGTGTATCCCCCATCTAATAAGAACTTGTTTGAATAACACACCTAGGACCGTGTTTTTTAATGGTTGTGCATTACACTAAGGCAAAAACAGTGTTTTATGCTTGATCCACAATGCAAAGCATATCTGATGGGCACAATACTTTGCGTGTACACACCTTCAACTAGGTGAAATGGACCTACATGCAAAGTGGCACGCCCATACCATAAGTGCTTGATCGGATAACATACCTAGCAGCGTGTTTTTTTACGGATGTGCATGACACTAAGGCAAAAATGGTATTTAGTGCTTGGTCGACCATGCAAAGGATATCCGATGGACACAACAATTTTCCTACGCCTAAACCTAGGTGGTATTGAAATGTTCTCAAAGAGGCACACCCATCCGATAAGTACTTGGTCAGACAACACACCTAAGCGCGTGTTTTTTTGCGGATGCGCATATCATTAGGGGAAAAACGGTGTATAATGCGTGATTGGCCATGCAAAGCATATCCGATGGTCACAATACTTTGCACGCACCTCAACCTAGTTGAAAGATACTTGCGTGCAAAGTGGAGCCCCCATCTGATAAGTACTTGTTTGAATAACACACCTAGGACCATGTTTTTTTATGGTTGTGCATTACACTAAGGCAAAAACGGTGTTCTATGCTTGATCCACAATGCAAAGCATATCCGATGGGCACAATCCTTTGCACACACCTTCAACTAGGTGGAATTGAATTACATGCAAAGTGGCATTCCCATCGCATAAGTACTTGATCGGATAACACACCTAGCAGTGTGTTTGTTTACGGATGTGCATGACACTAAGGCAAAAATGGTATTTAATGCTCGATCGACCATGCGAAGGATATCCGATGGGCACAACACCTCTCCTATGCCTCAACCTAGGTGGTATTGAAATGTTCTCAAAGAGGCACACCCATCCGATAAGTACTTGGTCAGACAACACACCTAAGGGCGTGTTTTTTTGCGGATGCGCATATCATTAGGGGAAAAACGGTGTATAATGCGTGATTGGCCATGCAAAGCATATCCGATGGTCACAATCCTTTCCACGCACCTCAACCTAGTTGAAAGATACTTGCATTCAAAGTGCAGCCCCCATATAATAAGTACTTGTTTGAATAACACACCTAGGACCGTGTTTTTTTATGGTTGTGCATTACACTAAGGCAAAACGTTGTTTTATGCTTGATCCACAATGCAAAGCATATGCGATGGGCACAATACTTTGCACACACCTTCAGCTAGGTGGAATTGAATTACATGCCAAGGGGCATTCCCATTGCATAAGTACTTCAAAGAGGCACACCCATCCGATAAGTACTTGGTCAGATAACATACCTAAGCGCGCGTTTTTTTTGCAGATGTGCATATCACTATGGGAAAAATGTTGTATAATGCGTGATCGACCATGCAAAGCGTATCCAATGGTGACAATACCTTCAACCTAGGTTAAACGGACTTGCGTGCAAAGTGGAGCCCCCATCCGATAAGTACTTGTGTGAATAACACACCTAGGACCGTGTTTTTTTATGGTTGTGCATGACACTAAGGCAAAAACGGTGTCTTTTGCTTGATCGACAATGCAAACATATCCGATGGGCACAATACTTTGCACACACCTTCAACTAGGTGGAATTGACTTACATACAAAGTGGCACGCCCATCCCATAAGTGCTTGATCGGATATCATACCTAGCAGCGTGTTTTTTTACGGATGTGCATGACACTAGAGCAAAAAGAGTATTTAATGCTCCATCGACAATGCAAAGGATATCCGATGGGCACAACACTTTTCCTATGCCTCAACCTAGGTGGTATTGAAATGTTCTCAAAGAGGCACACCCATCCGATAAGTACTTGGTCAGATAACACACCTAAGGGCGTGTTTTTTTCGGATGTACTGCATATCACTAGGGGAAACGGTGTATAATGCGTGATCGACCATGCAAAGCATATCCGATGGTGAAAATACTTTGCACGCACCTCAATGTGGTAGAAACGGACTTGCGTGCAAAGTGGAGCCCCCATCCGATAAGTACTTGTTTGAATAACACACCTAGGACCGTGTTTTTATATGGTTGTGCATGACCCTAAGGCAAAAATAGTGTTTTATGCTTGATCGACAATGCAAAGCATATCCAATGGGCACAATACTTTGCACACACCTTCAACTAGGTGGAATTGAATTACATGCAAAGTGAGATTCCCATTGCATAAGTACTTGTTCGGATAACACACCTAGTAGTGTGTTTTTTTACGGATGTGCATGACACTAAGGCAAAAATGGTATTTAATGCTCGATCAACCATGCAGAGCATATTCGATGGGCACAATACTTTTCCTACGCCTTTACCTAGGTGGTATTGAAATGTTCTCAAAGGGGCACACCCATCGGATAAGTACTTCGTCAAATAACATACCTAAGGGCGTGTTTTTTTGCAGATGTGCATATCACTACAGGAAAAATGTTGTATAATGCATGATCGACCATGTAAAGCATATTCGATGGTGACAATGCTTTGCACGCACCTCAACCTAGTTGAAAAGGACTTGCATACAAAGTGGAGCCCCCATCCGATAAGTACTTGTTTGATTAACACACCTAGGACCGTGTGTTTTTATGGTTGTGCATGACACAAAGGCAAAAACGGTGTTTTATGCTTGATCGACAATGCAAGCATATCTGATGGGCACAATACTTTGCACACACATTCAACTAGGTTGAATTGACTTACTTGCACAGTGGCATTCCCATCGCATAAGTACTTGATCGAATAACACACCTAGCAGAGTGTTTTTTTACGGATGTGCATGACACTAAGGCAAAAATGGTATTTAATGCTCGATCGACCATGAAAAGCATATCCGATGGGCACAATACTTTTCCTACACCTTAACCTAGGTGGTATTGAAATGTTCCAAAAGAGGAACACCCATCCGATAAGTACATGGTCAGATAACATACGTAAGGGCGTGTTTTTTGCGGATGTGCATATCACTAGGGGGAAAACGATGTATAATGCGTGATCGGCCATGGAAAGCATATCCGATGGTCACAATACTTTGCACGCACCTCAACCTAGTTTAAAGATACTTCCGTACAAAGTGCAACCCCCATCTAATAAGTACTTGTTTGAATAACACACCTAGGACCCTGTTTTTTTATGGTTCTGCATTACACTAAGGAAAGAACGGTCTTTTATGCTTGATCCACAATGCAAAGCATATCTGATGGGCACAATACTTTGTGTGTACACACCTTCAACTAGGTCAAATTGATTTACATGCAAAGTGGCATGCCTATCCCATAAGTGCTTGATCGGATAACATACCTAGCAGCGTGTTTTTTTACGGATGTGCATGACACTAAGGCAAAAATGGTATTTAATGCTTGATAGACCATGCAAGGGATATCCGATGGGCAAAACAGTTTTCCTACGCCTCAACCTAGGTGGTATTGAAATGTTCTCAAAGAGGCACACCCATCGGATAAGTACTTCGTCAGATAACACACCTAGGGGCGTGTTTCTTTGCGGATGTGCATATCATTAGGGGAAAAACGGTGTATAATGTGTGATCGGCCATGCAAAGAATATCCGATGGTCACAATACTTTGCACGCACCTCAACCTAGTTGAAAGATACTTGCGTGCAAAGTGGAGCCCCCATCTAATAAGTACTTGTTTGAATAACACACCTAGGACCGTGTTTTTTTATGGTTGTGCATTACACTAAGGCAAAAACGGTGTTTTATGCTTGATCCACAATGCAAAGCATATCCGATGGGCACAATAATTTGCACACACCTTCAACTAGGTGGAATTGAATTACATGCAAAGTGGCATTCCCATCGCATAAGCACTTGATCGGATAACACACCTAGCAGTGTGTTCTTTTACGAATGTGCATGACACTAAGGCAAAAATGGTATTTAACGCTCGATCGACCATGCAAAGCATATCCGATGGGCACAACACTTTTCCTACGCCTTAACCTAGGTGGTATTGAAATATTCTCAAAGAGGCACACCCATCCGATAAGTACTTGGTTAGATAACATACCTAAGGGCGTGTTTTTTTGCGGATGTGCATATCACTATGGGAAAAACGTTGTATAATGCATAATCGACCATGCAGAGCATATCCGATGGTGACAATACTTTGCACGCATCTCAACCTAGTTGAAATGGACTTGCATGCAAAGTGGAGCCCCCATCCGATAAGTACTTGTTTGATTAACACACCTAGGAACGTGTTTTTTTATGGTTGTGCATGACACTAAGGCAAAAACGGTGTTTTATGCTTGATCGACAATGCAAAGCATATCCGATATTGGGCACAATACTTTGCACACACCTTCAACTAGGTGGAATTAACTTACATGCAAAGTGGCATTCCCATCGCATAAGTACTTGATTGGATAACACACCTAGCAACGTGTTTTTTTATGGATGTGCATGACACTAAGGCAAAAATTGTAATTAATGCTCGATCGGCCATGCAAAGCATATCCAATGGGCAGAATACTTTTCCTACACCTTAACCTAGGTGGTATTGAAATGTTCTCAAAGAGGTACACCCATCCAATAAGTACATGGTCAGATAACATACCTAAGGGCATGTTTTTTTGCGGATGTGCATATCACTACCGGAGAAACGTTGTATAATGCGTAATCGACCATGCTGAGCATATCCGATGGTGAAAATACTTTGCACGCATTTGAACCTAGTTGGAACGGACCTGCGTGCAAAGTGGAGCCCCAATCCGATAAGTACTTGTTTGATTAACACACCTAGGACCGTGTTTTCTTATGGTTGTGCATGACACTAAGGCAAACACGGTGTTTTATGCTTGATCGACAATGCAAGCATATCTGATGGGCACAATACTTTGCAGACACCTTCAACTAGGTTGAATTGACTTACTTGCACAGTGGCATTCCCATCGCATAAGTACTTGATCGAATAACACACCTAGCAGAGTGTTTTTTTACGGATGTGCATGACACTAAGGCAAAAATGGTATTTAATGCTCGATCGACCATGCAAAGCATATCCGATGGGCACAATACTTTTCCTACGCCTTAACCTAGGTGGTATTGAAATGTTCCAAAAGAGGAACACCCATCCGATAAGTACATGGTCAGATAATGTTCATACGTAAGGGCGTGTTTTTTGCGGATGTGCATATCACTAGGGGAAAAACGATGTATAATGTGTGATCGGCCATGGAAAGCATATCCGATGGTCACAATACTTTGCACCCACCTCAACCTAGTTGAAAGATACTTGCGTGCAAAGTGCAGCCCCCATCTAATAAGTGCTTGTTTGAATAACACACCTAGGACCCTGTTTTTTTATGGTTGTGCATTACACTAAGGAAAGAACGGTGTTTTATGCTTGATCCACAATGCAAAGCATATCCGATGGGCACAATACTTTGCGTGTACACACCTTCAACTAGGTGAAATTGACTTACATGCAAAGTGGCACGCCTATCCCATAAGTGCTTGATCGGATAACATACCTAGCAGCATGTTTTTTTACGGATGTGCATGACACTAAGGCAAAAATGGTATTGAATGCTTGATAGACCATGCAAGGGATATCCGATGGGCACAATAGTTTTCCTACGCCTCAACCTAGGTGGTATTGAAATGTTCTCAAAGAGGCACACCCATCCGATAAGTACTTGGTCAGATAACACACCTAGGGGCGTGTTGAGGGCATGTTTCTTTGCGGATGTGCATATCATTAGGGAAAAAACGGTGTATAATGTTGATCGGCCATGCAAAGAATATCCGATGGTCACAATACTTTGCACGCACCTCAACCTAGTTGAAAGATACTTGTGTGCAAAGTGGAGCCCCCATCTAATAAGTACTTGTTTGAATAACACACCTAGGACCGTGTTTTTTTATGGTTGTGCATTACACTAAGGCAAAAACGGTGTTTTATGCTTGATCCACAATGCAAAGCATATCCGATGGGCACAATAATTTGCACACACCTTCAACTAGGTGGAATTGAATTACATGCAAAGTGGCATTCCCATCGCATAAGCACTTGATCGGATAACACACCTAGCAGTGTGTTCTTTTACGAATGTGCATCACACTAAGGCAAAAATGGTATTTAATGCTCGATCGACCATGCAAAGCATATCCAATGGGCACAACACTTTTCCTACGCCTTAACCTAGGTGGTATTGAAATATTCTCAAAGAGGCACACCCATCCGATAAGTACTTGGTCAGATAACATACCTAAGGGCGTGTTTTTTTGTGGATGTGCATATCACTATGGGAAAAACGTTGTATAATGCATAATCGACCATGCAGAGCATATCCGATGGTGACAATACTTTGTACGCATCTCAACCTAGTTGAAATGGACTTGCATGCAAAGTGGAGCCCCCATCCGATAAGTACTTGTTTGATTAACACACCTAGGAACGTGTTTTTTTATGGTTGTGCATGACACTAAGGCAAAAACGATGTTTTATGCTTGATCGACAATGCAAAGCATATCCGATATTGGGCACAATACTTTGCACACACCTTCAACTAGGTGGAATTAACTTACATGCAAAGTGGCATTCCCATCGCATAAGTACTTGATCGGATAACACACCTAGCAACGTGTTTTTTTATGGATGTGCATGACACTAAGGCAAAAATTGTAATTAATGCTCGATCGGCCATGCAAAGCAGATCCAATGGGCAGAATACTTTTCCTACACCTTAACCTAGGTGGTATTGAAATGTTCTCAAAGAGGTACACCCATCCGATAAGTACATGGTCAGATAACATACCTAAGGGCATGCTTTCTTGCGGATGTGCATATCACTACCGGAGAAACGTTGTATAATGCGTAATCGACCATGCTGAGCATATCCGATGGTGAAATTACTTTGCACGCATCTCAACCTAGTTGGAACGGACCTGCGTGCAAAGTGGAGCCCCAATCCGATAAGTACTTGTTTGATTAACACACCTAGGACCGTGTTTTCTTATGGTTGTCCATGACACTAAGGCAAACACGGGGTTTTATGCTTGATCGACAATGCAAGCATATCTAATGGGCACAATACTTTGTACACACCTTCAACTAGGTTGAATTGACTTACTTGCACAGTGGCATTCCCATCGCATAAGTACTTGATCGAATAACACACCTAGCAGAGTGTTTTTTTACGGATGTGCATGACACTAAGGCAAAAATGGTATTTAATGCTCGATCGACCATGCAAAGCATATCCGATGGGCACAATACTTTTCCTACGCCTTAACCTAGGTGGTATTGAAATGTTCCAAAAGAGGAACACCCATCCGATAAGTACATGGTCAGACAACATACGTAAGGGCGTGTTTTTTGCGGATGTGCATATCACTAGGGGAAAAACGATGTATAATGCGTGATCGGCCATGGAAATCATATCCGATGGTCACAATACTTTGCACGCACCTCAACCTAGTTGAAAGATACTTGCGTGCAAAGTGCAGCCCCCATCTAATAAGTACTTCTTTGAATAACACACCTAGGACCCTATTTTTTTATGGTTGTGCATTACACTAAGGAAAGAACGGTGTTTTATGCTTGATCCACAATGCAAAGCATATCTGATGGGCACAATACTTTGCGTGTACACACCTTCAACTAGGTGAAATTGACTTACATGCAAAGTGGCACGCCTATCCCATAAGTGCTTGATCAGATAACATACCTAGCAGCGTGTTTTTATACGGATGTGCATGACACTAAGGCAAAAATGGTATTTAATGCTTGATAGACCATGCAAGGGATATCCGATGGGCACAACAGTTTTCCTACGCCTCAACCTAGGTGGTATTGAAATGTTCTCAAAGAGGCACACCCATCCGATAAGTACTTGGTCAGATAACACACCTAGGGGCGTGTTTCTTTGCGGATGTGCATATCATTAGGGGAAAAACGGTGTATAATGTGTGATCGGCCATGCAAAGAATATCCGATGGTCACAATACTTTGCACGCACCTCAACCTAGTTGAAAGATACTTGCGTGCAAAGTGGAGCCCCCATCTAATAAGTACTTGTTTGAATAACACACCTAGGACCGTGTGTTTTTATGGTTGTGCATTACACTAAGGCAAAAACTGTGTTCTATGCTTGATCCACAATGCAAAGCATATCCGATGGGCACAATAATTTGCACACACCTTCAACTAGGTGGAATTGAATTACATGCAAAGAGGCATTCCCATCGCATAAGTACTTGATCGGATAACACACCTAGCAGTGTGTTTTTTTACGAATGTGCATGACACTAAGGCAAAAATGGTATTTAATGCTCGATCTACCATGCAAGGCATATCCGATGGGCACAACACTTTTCCTATGCCTTAACCTAGGTGGTATTAAAATATTCTCAAAGAGGCACACCCATCCGATAAGTACTTGGTCAGATAACATACCTAAGGGCGTGTTTTTTTACGGATGTGCATATCACTATGGGAAAAACGTTGTATAATGCGTAATCGACCATGCAGAGCATATCCGATGGTGACAATACTTTGCACGCATCTCAACCTAGTTGAAATGGACTTGCATGCAAAAGTGAAGCCCCCATCCGATAAGTACTTGTTTGATTAACACACCTAGGAACGTGTTTTTTTATGGTTGTGCATGACACTAAGGCAAAAACGGTGTTTTATGCTTGATCGACAATGCAAAGCATATCCGATATTGGGCACAATACTTTGAACACACCTTCAACTAGGTGTAATTAACTTACATGCAAAGTGGCATTCCCATCGCATAAGTACTTGATCGGATAACACACCTAGCAACGTGTTTTTTTATGGATGTGCATGACACTTAGGCAAAAATTGTAATTAATGCTCGATCGGCCATGCAAAGCATATCCAATGGGCAGAATACTTTTCCTACACCTTAACCTAGGTGGTATTGAAATGTTCTCAAAGAGGTAGACCCATCCGATAAGTACATGGTCAGATAACATACCTAAGGGCATGTTTTTTTGTGGATGTGCATATCACTACCGGAGAAACGTTGTATAATGTGTAATCGACCATGCTGAGCATATCCGATGGTGAAAATACTTTGCACACATCTCAACCTAGTTGGAACGGACGTGCGTGCAAAGTGGAGCCCCAATCCGATAAGTACTTGTTTGATTAACACACCTAGGACCGTGTTTTCTTATGGTTGTGCATGACACTAAGGCAAACACGGTGTTTTATGCTTGATCGACAATGCAAGCATATCTGATGGGCACAATACTTTGTACACACCTTCAGCTAGGTTGAATTGACTTACTTGCACAGTGGCATTCCCATCGCATAAGTACTTGATCAAATAACACACCTAGCAGAGTGTTTTTTTACGGATGTGCATGACACTAAGGAAAAAATGTTATTTAATGCTCAATCGACCATGCAAAGCATATCCGATGGGCACAATACTTTTCCTACGCCTTAACCTAGGTGGTATTGAAATGTTCCAAAAGAGGAACACCCATCCGATAAGTACATGGTCAGATAACATACGTAAGGGCGTGTTTTTTGTGGATGTGCATATCACTAGGGGAAAAACGATGTATAATGCATGATCGGCCATGGAAAGCATATCCGATGGTCACAATACTTTGCACCCACCTCAACCTAGTTGAAAGATACTTGCGTGCAAAGTGCAGCCCCCATCTAATAAGTGCTTGTTTGAATAACACACCTAGGACCCTGTTTTTTTATGGTTGTGCATTACACTAAGGAAAGAACGGTGTTTTATGCTTGATCCACAATGCAAAGCATATCCGATGGGCACAATACTTTGCGTGTACACACCTTCAACTAGGTGAAATTGACTTACATGCAAAGTGGCATGCCTATCCCATAAGTGCTTGATCGGATAACATACCTAGCAGCGTGTTTTTATACGGATGTGCATGACACTAAGGCAAAAATGGTATTTAATGCTTGATAGACCATGCAAGGGATATCCGATGGGCACAACAGTTTTCCTACGCCTCAACCTAGGTGGTATTGAAATGTTCTCAAAGTGGCACACCCATCCGATAAGTACTTGGTCAGATAACACACCTAGGGGCGTGTTCTCGGCATGTTTCTTTGCGGATGTGCATATCATTAGGGGAAAAACGGTGTATAATGTGTGATCGGCCATGTAAAGAATATCCGATGGTCACAATACTTTGCACGCACCTGAACCTAGTTGAAAGATACTTGTGTGCAAAGTGGAGCCCCCATCTAATAAGTACTTGTTTGAATAACACACCTAGGACCGTGTTTTTTTATGGTTGTGCATTACACTAAGGCAAAAACGGTGTTTTATGCTTGATCCACAATGCAAAGCATATCCGATGGGCACAATAATTTGCACACACCTTCAACTAGGTGGAATTGAATTACATGCAAAGTGGCATTCCCATCGCATAAGCACTTGATCGGATAACACACCTAGCAGTGTGTTCTTTTACGAATGTGCATGACACTAAGGCAAAAATGGTATTTAATGCTCGATCGACCATGCAAAGCATATCCGATGGGCACAACACTTTTCCTACGCCTTAACCTAGGTGGTATTGAAATATTCTCAAAGAGGCACACCCATCCGATAAGTACTTGGTCAGATAACATACCTAAGGGCGTGTTTTTTTGCGGATGTGCATATCACTATGGGAAAAACGTTGTATAATGCATAATCGACCATGCAGAGCATATCTGATGGTGACAATACTTTGCACGCATCTCAACCTAGTTGAAATGGACTTGCATGCAAAGTGGAGCCCCCATCCGATAAGTACTTGTTTGATTAACACACCTAGGAACGTGTTCTTTTATGGTTGTGCATGACACTAAGGTAAAAACGGTGTTTTATGCTTGATCGACAATGCAAAGCATATCCGATATTGGGCACAATACTTTGCACACACCTTCAACTAGATGGAATTAACTTACATGCAAAGTGGCATTCCGATCGCATAAGTACTTGATCGGATAACACACCTAGCAACGTGTTTTTTTATGGATGTGCATGATACTAAGGCAAAAATTGTAATTAATGCTCGATCGGCCATGCAAAGCATATCCAATGGGCAGAATACTTTTCCTACACCTTAACCTAGGTGGTATTGAAATGTTCTCAAAGAGGTACACCCATCCGATAAGTACATGGTCAGATAACATACCTAAGGGCATGTTTTTTTGCGGATGTGCATATCACTACCGGAGAAACATTGTATAATGCGTAATCGACCATGCTGAGCATATCCGATGGTGAAAATACTTTGCATGCATCTCAACCTAGTTGGAACGGACCTGCGTGCAAAGTGGAGCCCCCATCCGATGAGTACTTGTTTGATTCACACAGCTAGGACCGTGTTTTCTTATGGTTGTGCATGACACTAAGGCAAACACGGTGTTTTATGCTTGATCGACACTGCAAGCATATCAGATGGGCACAATACTTTGCACACACCTTCAGCTAGGTGTAATTGACTCACATGCAAAGTGGCATTCCCATCGCATAAGTACTTGATCGGATAACACACCTAGCAGCGTGCTTTTTGACGGATGTGCATGACACTAAGGCAAAAATGGTATTTAATGCTCGATCGACCATGCAAAGGATATCCGATGGGCACAACAATTTTCCTATGCCTCAACCTAGGTGGTATTGAAATGTTCTCAAAGAGGCACACCCATCCGATAAGTACTTGGTCAAATAACACACCTAAGGGCGTGTTTTTTTGCGGATGTGCATATCACTAGGGCAAAAACGGTGTATAATGCGTGATCGGCCATGCAAAGCATATTTGATGGTCACAATACTTTGAACGCACCTCAACCTAGTTGAAAGATACTTGCGTGCAAAGTGGAGCCCCCATCTGATAAGTACTTGTTTGAATAACACATCTAGGACCGTGTTTTTTTATGGTTGTGCATTACACTAAGGCAAAAACGGTATTTAATGCTTGATCCACAATGAAAAGCATATCCGATGGGCACAATACTTTGCACACACCTTCAACTAGGTGGAATTGAATTACATGCCAAGGGGCATTCCCATCGCATAAGTACTTGATCGGATAACACACCTAGTAGTGTGTTTTTTTACGGATGTGCATGACACTAAGGCAAAAATGGTATTTAATGCTCGATCGACCATGCAAAGCATATCCTATGGGAACAATAATTTTCCTACACCTTAACCTAGGTGGTATTAAAATGTTCTCAAAGAGGCACACCCATCCGATAAGTACTTGGTAAGATAACATACCTAAGCGCGCGTTTTTTTTCTCGGGGGGGTCACTCATTATGTAACCCTATCACGTGAGTTCAACAGAAGGATATTTTTTATTCCTAAAATTTACAGAAATAAATATACATAAGGGAATATTTAAAATAGTTTTGAAAAAAATTTACAGATTTGTATAGAAAAGGGGTACATTTTATTAATGAAAAAATTTACAGATAAGGGATTTTAAATATAGGCCTTGAACGCACGTGATATAGAGGGTTTATACATAGTGACCCCCCCGAGTTTTTTTTGCAGATGTGCATATCACTATGGGAAAAATGTTGTATAATGCGTGATCGACCATGCAAAGCGTATCCAATGGTGACAATACCTTGCACGCATCTCAACCTAGGTGAAACGGACTTGCGTGCAAAGTGGAGCCCCCATCCGATAAGTACTTGTGTGAATAACACACCTAGGACCGTGTTTTTTTATGGTTGTGCATGACACTAAGGCAAAAACGGTGTTTTATGCTTGATCGACAATGCAAACATATCCGATGGGCACAATACTTTGCACACACCTTCAACTAGGTGGAATTGACTTACATACAAAGTGGCACGCCCATCCCATAAGTGCTTGATCGGATATCATACCTAGCAGCGTGTTTTTTTACGGATGTGCATGACACTAGAGCAAAAAGAGTATTTAATGCTCCATCGACAATGCAAAGGATATCCGATGGGTACAACACTTTTCCTATGCCTCAACCTAGGTGGTATTGAAATGTTCTCAAAGAGGCACACCCATCCGATAAGTACTTGGTCAGATAACACACCTAAGGGCGTGTTTTTTTCGGATGTACTGCATATCCCTAGGGGAAACGGTGTATAATGCGTGATCGACCATGCAAAGCATATCCGATGGTGAAAATACTTTGCACACACCTCAATGTGGTAGAAACGGACTTGCGTGCAAAGTGGAGCCCCCATCCGATAAGTACTTGTTTGAATAACACACCTAGGACCGTGTTTTTATATGGTTGTGCATGACCCTAAGGCAAAAACAGTGTTTTATACTTGATCGACAATGCAAAGCATATCCAATGGGCACAATACTTTGCACACACCTTCAACTAGGTGGAATTTAATTACATGCAAAGTGACATTCCCATCGCATAAGTACTTGTTCGGATAACACACCTAGTAGTGTGTTTTTTTACGGATGTGCATGACACTAACGCAAAAATGGTATTTAATGCTCGATCAACCATGCAGAGCATATCCGATGGGCACAATACTTTTCCTACGCCTTTACCTAGGTGGTATTGAAATGTTCTCAAAGGGGCACACCCATCGGATAAGTACTTCGTCAAATAACATACCTAAGGGCGTGTTTTTTTGCAGATGTGCATATCACTACAGGAAAAATGTTGTATAATGCATGATCGACCATGTAAAGCATATTCGATGGTGACAATGCTTTGCACGCACCTCAATCTAGTTGAAAAGGACTTGCATACAAAGTGGAGCCCCCATCCGATAAGTACTTGTTTGAATAACACACCTAGGACCGTGTGTTTTTATGGTTGTGCATGACACAAAGGCAAAAAGGGTGTTTTATGCTTGATCGACAATGCAAGCATATCTGATGGGCACAATACTTTGCACACACATTCAACTAGGTTGAATTGACTTACTTGCATAGTGGCATTCCCATCGCATAAGTACTTGATCGAATAACACACCTAGCAGAGTGTTTTTTTACGGATGTGCATGACACTAAGGCAAAAATGGTATTTAATGCTCGATCGACCATGAAAAGCATATCCGATGGGCACAATAATTTTCCTACACCTTAACCTAGGTGGTATTGAAATGTTCCAAAAGAGGAACACCCATCTGATAAGTACATGGTCAGATAACATACGTAAGGGCGTGTTTTTTGCGGATGTGCATATCACTAGGGGAAAAACGATGTATAATGCGTGATCGGCCATGGAAAGCATATCCGATGGTCACAATACTTTGCACGCACCTCAACCTAGTTTAAAGATACTTGCGTACAAAGTGCAACCCCCATCTAATAAGTACTTGTTTGAATAACACACCTAGGACCCTGTTTTTTTATGGTTCTGCATTACACTAAGGAAAGAATGGTCTTTTATGCTTGATCCACAATGCAAAGCATATCTGATGGGCACAATACTTTGCGTGTACACACCTTCAACTAGGTGAAATTGATTTACATGCAAAGTGGCATGCCTATCCCATAAGTGCTTGATCGGATAACATACCTAGCAGCGTGTTTTTTTACGGATGTGCATGACACTAAGGCAAAAATGGTATTTAATGCTTGATAGACCATGCAAGGGATATCCGATGGGCACAACAGTTTTCCTACGCCTCAACCTAGGTGGTATTGAAATGTTCTCAAAGAGGCACACCCATCGGATAAGTACTTGGGCAGATAACACACCTAGGGGCGTGTTTCTTTGCGGATGTGCATATCATTAGGGGAAAAACGGTGTATAATGTGTCATCGGCCATGCAAAGAATATCCGATGGTCACAATACTTTGCACGCACCTCAACCTAGTTGAAAGATACTTGTGTGCAAAGTGGAGCCCCCATCTAATAAGTACTTGTTTGAATAACACACCTAGGACCGTGTGTTTTTATGGTTGTGCATTACACTAAGGCAAAAACGGTGTTTTATGCTTGATCCACAATGCAAAGCATATCTGATGGGCACAATAATTTGCACACACCTTCAACTAGGTGGAATTGAATTACATGCAAAGTGGCATTCCCATCGCATAAGCACTTGATCGGATAACACACCTAGCAGTGTGTTCTTTTACGAATGTGCATGACACTAAGGCAAAAATGGTATTTAATGCTCGATCGACCATGCAAAGCATATCCGATGGGCACAACACTTTTCCTAACCTAGGTGGTATTGAAATATTCTCAAAGAGGCACACCCATCCGATAAGTACTTGGTCAGATAACATACCTAAGGGCGTGTTTTTTTGCGGATGTGCATATCACTACCGGAGAAACGTTGTATAATGCGTAATCGACCATGCTGAGCATATCCGATGGTGAAAATACTTTGCACGCATCTCAACCTAGTTGGAACGGACCTGCGTGCAAAGTGGAGCCCCAATCCGATAAGTACTTGTTTGATTAACACACCTAGGACCGTGTTTTCTTATGGTTGTGCATGACACTAAGGCAAACACGGTGTTTTATGCTTGATCGACAATGCAAGCATATCTAATGGGCACAATACTTTGTACACACCTTCAACTAGGTTGAATTGACTTACTTGCACAGTGGCATTCCCATCGCATAAGTACTTGATCGAATAACACACCTAGCAGAGTGTTTTTTTACGGATGTGCATGACACTAAGGCAAAAATGGTATTTAATGCTCGATCGACCATGCAAAGCATATCCGATGGGCACAATACTTTTCCTACGCCTTAACCTAGGTGGTATTGAAATGTTCCAAAAGAGGAACACCCATCCGATAAGTACATGGTCAGATAACATACGTAAGGGCGTGTTTTTTGCCGATGTGCATATCACTAGGGGAAAAACGATGTATAATGCTTGATCGGCCATGGAAATCATATCCGATGGTCACAATACTTTGCACGCACCTCAACCTAGTTGAAAGATACTTGCGTGCAAAGTGCAGCGCCCATCTAATAAGTACTTGTTTGAATAACACACCTAGGACCATATTTTTTTATGGTTGTGCATTACACTAAGGAAAGAACGGTGTTTTATGCTTGATCCACAATGCAAAGCATATCTGATGGGCACAATACTTTGCATGTACACATCTTCAACTAGGTGAAATTGACTTACATGCAAAGTGGCACGCCTATCCCATAAGTGCTTGATCGGATAACATACCTAGCAGCGTGTTTTTTTACGGATGTGCATGACACTAAGGCAAAAATGGTATTTAATGCTTGATAGACCATGCAAGGGATATCCGATGGGCACAACAGTTTTCCTACGCCTCAACCTAGGTGGTATTGAAATGTTCTCAAAGAGGCACACCCATCCGATAAGTACTTGGTCAGATAACACACCTAGGGGCATGTTTCTTTGCGGATGTGCATATCATTAGGGGAAAAACGGTGTATAATGTGTGATCGGCCATGCAAAGAATATCCGATGGTCACAATACTTTGCACGCACCTCAACCTAGTTGAAAGATACTTGCGTGCAAAGTGGAGCCCCCATCTAATAAGTACTTGTTTGAATAACACACCTAGGACCGTGTGTTTTTATGGTTGTGCATTACACTAAGGCAAAAACGGTGTTTTATGCTTGATCTACAATGCAAAGCATATCCGATGGGCACAATAATTTGCACACACCTTCAACTAGGTGGATTTGAATTACATGCAAAGTGGCATTCCCATCGCATAAGTACTTGATGGGATAACACACCTAGCAGTGTGTTTTTTTACGAATGTGCATGACACTAAGGCAAAAATGGTATTTAATGCTCGATCGACCATGCAAGGCATATCCGATGGGCACAAGACTTTTCCTACGCCTTAACCTAGGTGGTATTAAAATATTCTCAAAGAGGCACACCCATCCGATAAGTACTTGGTCAGATAACATACCTAAGGGCATGTTTTTTTGCATTTGTGCATATCACTATGGGAAAAACGTTGTATAATGCGTAATCGACCATGCAGAGCATATCCGATGGTGACAATACTTTGCACGCATCTCAACCTAGTTGAAATGGACTTGCATGCAAAGTGGATCCCCCATCCGATAAGTACTTGTTTGATTAACACACCTAGGAACGTGTTTTTTTATGGTTGTGCATGACACTAAGGCAAAAACGGTGTTTTATGCTTGATCGAGAATGCAAAGCATATCCGATATTGGGCACAATACTTTGAACACACCTTCAACTAGGTGGAATTAACTTACATGCAAGGTGGCATTCCCATCGCATAAGTACTTGATCGGATAACACACCTAGCAACGTGTTTTTTTATGGATGTGCATGACACTAAGGCAAAAATTGTAATTAATGCTCGATCGGCCATGCAAAGCATATCCAATGGGCAGAATACTTTTCCTACACCTTAACCTAGGTGGTATTGAAATGTTCTCAAAGAGGTAGACCCATCCGATAAGTACATGGTCAGATAACATACCTAAGGGCATGTTTTTTTGTGGATGTGCATATCACTACCGGAGAAACGTTGTATAATGTGTAATCGACCATGCTGAGCATATCCGATGGTGAAAATACTTTGCACGCATCTCAAAGTAGTTGGAACGGACCTGCGTGCAAAGTGGAGCCCCAATCCGATAAGTAGTTGTTTGATTAACACACCTAGGACCGTGTTTTCTTATGGTTGTGCATGACACTAAGGCAAACACGGTGTTTTATGCTTGTTCGACAATGCAAGCATATCTGATGGGCACAATACTTTGTAAACACCTTCAGCTAGGTTGAATTGACTTACTTGCACAGTGGCATTCCCATCGCATAAGTACTTGATCAAATAACACACCTAGCAGAGTGTTTTTTTACGGATGTGCATGACACTAAGGCAAAAATGGTATTTAATGCTCGATCGACCATGCAAAGCATATCCGATGGGCACAATACTTTTCCTACGCCTTAACCTAGGTGGTATTGAAATGTTCCAAAAGAGGAACACCCATCCGATAAGTACATGGTCAGATAACATACGTAAGGGCGTGTTTCTTTGCGGATGTGCATATCATTAGGGAAAAAACGGTGTATAATGTGTGATCGGCCATGCAAAGAATATCCGATGGTCACAATACTTTGCACGCACCTCAACCTAGTTGAAAGATACTTGTGTGCGAAGTGGAGCCCCCATCTAATAAGTACTTGTTTGAATAACACACCTAGGACCATGTTTTTTTATGGTTGTGCATTACACTAAGGCAAAAACGGTGTTTTATGCTTGATCCACAATGCAAAGCATATCCGATGGGCACAATAATTTGCACACACCTTCAACTAGGTGGAATTGAATTACATGCAAAGTGGCATTCCCATCGCATAAGCACTTGATCGGATAACACACCTAGCAGTGTGTTCTTTTACGAATGTGCATCACACTAAGGCAAAAATGGTATTTAATGCTCGATCGACCATGCAAAGCATATCCGATGGGCACAACACTTTTCCTACGCCTTAACCTAGGTGGTATTGATATATTCTCAAAGAGTCACACCCATCCGATAAGTACTTGGTCAGATAACATACCTAAGGGCGTGTTTTTTTGTGGATGTGCATATCACTATGGGAAAAACGTTGTATAATGCATAATCGACCATGCAGAGCATATCCGATGGTGACAATACTTTGCACGCATCTCAACCTAGTTGAAATGGACTTGCATGCAAAGTGGAGCCCCCATCCGATAAGTACTTGTTTGATTAACACACCTAGGAACGTGTTTTTTTATGGTTGTGCATGACACTAAGGCAAAACCGGTGTTTTATGCTTGATCGACAATGCAAAGCATATCCGATATTGGGCACAATACTTTGCACACACCTTCAACTAGGTGGAATTAACTTACATGCAAAGTGGCATTCCCATCGCATAAGTACTTGATCGGATAACACACCTAGCAACGTGTTTTTTTATGGATGTGCATGACACTAAGGCAAAAATTGTAATTAATGCTCGATCGGCCATGCAAAGCATATCCAATGGGCAGAATACTTTTCCTACACCTTAACCTAGGTGGTATTGAAATGTTCTCAAAGAGGTAGACCCATCCGATAAGTACATGGTCAGATAACATACCTAAGGGCATGTTTTTTTGTGGATGTGCATATCACTACCGGAGAAACGTTGTATAATGCGTAATCGACCATGCTGAGCATATCCGATGGTGAAAATACTTTGCACGCATCTCAACCTAGTTGGAACGGACCTGCGTGCAAAGTGGAGCCCCAATCCGATAAGTACTTGTTTGATTAACACACCTAGGACCGTGTTTTCTTATGGTTGTGCATGACACTAAGGCAAACACGGTGTTTTATGCTTGATCGACAATGCAAGCATATCTGATGGGCACAATACTTTGTAAACACCTTCAGCTAGTTTGAATTGACTTACTTGCACAGTGGCATTCCCATCGCATAAGTACTTGATCAAATAACACACCTAGCAGAGTGTTTTTTTACGGATGTGCATGACACTAAGGCAAAAATGGTATTTAATGCTCGATCGACCATGCAAAGCATATCCGATGGGCACAATACTTTTCCTACGCCTTAACCTAGGTGGTATTGAAATGTTCCAAAAGAGGAACACCCATCCGATAAGTACATGGTCAGATAACATACATAAGGGCGTGTTTCTTTGCGGATGTGCATATCATTAGGGAAAAAACGGTGTATAATGTGTGATCGGCCATGCAAAGAATATCCGATGGTCACAATACTTTGCACGCACCTCAACCTAGTTGAAAGATACTTGTGTGCGAAGTGGAGCCCCCATCTAATAAGTACTTGTTTGAATAACACACCTAGGACCATGTTTTTTTATGGTTGTGCATTACACTAAGGCAAAAACGGTGTTTTATGCTTGATCCACAATGCAAAGCATATCCGATGGGCACAATAATTTTCACACACCTTCAACTAGGTGGAATTGAATTACATGCAAAGTGGCATTCCCATCGCATAAGCACTTGATCGGATAACACACCTAGCAGTGTGTTCTTTTACGAATGTGCATCACACTAAGGCAAAAATGGTATTTAATGCTCGATCGACCATGCAAAGCATATCCGATGGGCACAACACTTTTCCTACGCCTTAACCTAGGTGGTATTGAAATATTCTCAAAGAGGCACACCCATCCGATAAGTACTTGGTCAGATAACATACCTAAGGGCGTGTTTTTTTGCGGATGTGCATATCACTATGGGAAGAACGTTGTATAATGCATAATCGACCATGCAGAGCATATCCGATGGTGACAATACTTTGCACGCACCTCAACCTAGTTGAAATGGACTTCATGCAAAGTGGAGCCCCCATCCGATAAGTACTTGTTTGATTAACACACCTAGGAACATGTTTTTTTATGGTTGTGCATGACACTAAGGCAAAAACGGTGTTTTATGCTTGATCGACAATGCAAAGCATATCCGATATTGGGCACAATACTTTGCACACACCTTCAACTAGGTGGAATTAACTTACATGCAAAGTGGCATTCCCATCGCATAAGTACTTGATCGGATAACACACCTAGCAACGTGTTTTTTTATGGATGTGCATGACACTAAGGCAAAAATTGTAATTAATGCTCGATCGGCCATGCAAAGCATATCCAATGGGCAGAATACTTTTCCTACACCTTAACCTAGGTGGTATTGAAATGTTCTCAAAGAGGTACACCCATCCGATAAGTACATGGTCAGATAACATACCTAAGGGCATGTTTTTTTGCGGATGTGCATATCACTACCGGAGAAACGTTGTATAATGCGTAATCGACCATGCTGAGCATATCCGATGGTGAAAATACTTTGCACGCATCTCAACCTAGTTGGAACGGACCTGCGTGCAAAGTGGAGCCCCAATCCGATAAGTACTTGTTTGATTAACACACCTAGGACCGTGTTTTCTTATGGTTGTGCATGACACTAAGGCAAACACGGTGTTTTATGCTTGATCGACAATGCAAGCATATCTGATGGGCACAATACTTTGCAGACACCTCCAACTAGGTTGAATTGACTTACTTGCACAGTGGCTTTGCCATCGCATAAGTACTTGATCGAATAACACACCTAGCAGAGTGTTTTTTTACGGATGTGCATGACACTAAGGCAAAAATGGTATTTAATGCTCGATCGACCATGCAAAGCATATCCGATGGGCACAATACTTTTCCTACGCCTTAACCTAGGTGGTATTGAAATGTTCCAAAAGAGGAACACCCATCCGATAAGTACATGGTCAGATAACATACGTAAGGGCGTGTTTTTTGCGGATGTGCATATCACTAGGGAAAAAACGATGTATAATGCGCATGTTTTTTACGAATGTGCATGACACTAAGGCAAAAATGGTATTTAATGCTTGATCGACCGTGCAAAGCATATCTGCTGGGAACAATAATTTTCCTACACCTTAACCTAGGTGGTATTGAAATTTTCTTAAAGGGGCACACCCATCAGATAAGTACTTGGTCAAATAACATACTTAAGGGCGTGTTTTTTTGCGGATGTGCATATCACTACAGGAAAAACGTTGTATAATGCGTGATCGACCATGCAAAGCATATTCGATGGTGACAATGCTTTGCATGCACCTCAACCTAGTTGAAAATGACTTGCATACAAAGTGGAGCCCCCATTCGATAAATACTTGTTTGAATAGCACACCTAGGACCGTGTTTTTGTATGGTTGTGCATGACACAAAGGCAAAAACGGTGTTTTATGCTTGATCGACAATGCAAAGCAAATCCGATGGGCACAATACTTTGCACAAACCTTCAACTAGGTGGATCTGACTTACATGGAAGGTGGCATTCCCATTGCATAAGTACTTGATCGGATAACACACCCAGAAGCGTGTTTTTTTACGGATGTGCATGACACTAACGCAAAAAGGGTATTTAATGCTCGATCGACCATGCAAAGGATATCCGATGGGCACAATACTTTTCCTACGCCTTAGCCTAGGAGGTATTGAAATTTTCTCAAAGGGGCACACCCATCCGATAAGTACTTGGTCAGATAACATACCTAAGGGCGTGTTTTTTTGCGGATGTGCATATCACTACAGGAAAAATGCTCGAAAAGCGGTGTACAATGCGTGATTGACCATGCAAAGCATATCCAATGGTTACAATACTTTGCACGCACCTCAACCTAGTTGAAAGATACTTGCGTGCAAAGTGGAGCCCCCATCCGATAAGTACATGTTTGAATAACACACCTAGGATCGTGTTTTTTTACGGATGTGTATGACACTAAGGCAAAAATGGTATTTAATGCTCGATCGACCATGCAAAGCATACTTGATGGGTGTTTTTTTGTGGATGTGCATATCACTACAGGAAAAACGGTGTACAATCCGTGATCGACCATGCAAAGCATATCCAACGGTTACAATACTTTGCACGCACCTCAACCTAGTTGAAAGATACTTGCGTGCAAAGTGGAGCCCCGATTCGATAAGTACTTGTTTGAATAACACACCTAGGACCGTGTTTTTGTATGGTTGTGCATGACAGTAAGGCAAAAACGGTGTTTTATGCTTGATCGACAATGCAAAGCAAGTCCGATGGGCAGAATACGTTGCACACACCTTCAACTAGGTGGAATTGACTTACATGCAAAGTGGCACGCACATCCCATAAGTGCTTGATCGGATAACATACCTAGCAGCGTATTTTTTTACTGATGTGCATGACACTAAGGCAAAAATGGTATTTAATGCTCGATCGACCATGCAAAGGATATCTGATGGGTACAACACTTTTCCTCTGCCTCAACCTAGGTGGTATTGAGATTGTTCTCAAAGAGGCACACTCATCGGATAAGTACTTGGTGAGATAACACACCTAAGGGCGTGTTTTTTTGCAGATGTGCATATCACTAGGGGAAAAACGATGTATAATGCGTGATCGGCTATTCGAAGCATATCCGATGGTCACAATACTTTGCACGCACCTCAACCTAGTTGAAAGATACTTGCGTGCAAAGTGCAGCCCCCATCTGATAAGTACTTGTTTGAGTAACACACCTAGGACCATATATTTTTTATGGTTGTGCATTACACTAAGGCAAAAACGGTGTTTTATGCTTGATCCACAATGCAAAGCATATCCAATGGGCACAATACTTTGCACACATCTTCAACTAGGTGGAATTGAATTACATGCAAAGTGGCATTCCCATCGCTTAAGTACTTGATCGGATAACACACCTAGCAGTGTGTTTTTTTACGGATGCGCATGACACTAAGGCAAAAATGGTATTTAATGCTCGATCGACCATGCAAAGCATATCCGATGGGCACAATAATTTTCCTACGCCTTAACCTAGGTGGTATTGAAATGTTCTCAAAGAGGCACAGCCATCCGATAAGTACTTGGTCAGATAACATACCTAAGCGCGTGTTTTTTTGCAGATGTGCATATCACTACGGGAAAAACGTTGTATAATGCGTCATCGACCTTGCAAAGCATATCGTATGGTGACAATACTTTGCACGCATCTCAAACTAGGTTAAACGGACTTGCGTGCAAAGTGGAGCCCCGATCCCATAAGTACTTGTTTGAATAACACACCTAGGACCGTGTTTTTTTATGGTTGTGCATGACACTAAGGCACAATACTTTGCACACACCTTCAACTAGGTGGAATTGACTTGCATGCAAAGTGGCACGCCCATCCCATATGTGCTTGATTGGATATCATACCTAGCAGCGTGTTTTTTTACGGATGTGCATGACACTACAGCAAAAATAGTATTTAATGCTCCATCGATAATGCAAAGGATATCCAATGGGCACAACAGTTTTCCTATGCCTCAACCTAGGTGGTATTGAAATTTTCTCAAAGAGGCACACCCATCCAGTAAGTACTTGGTCAGATAACACACCTAAGGGCGTGTTTTTTTGCGGATGTGCATATCACTAGGGGAAACGGTGTATAATGCGTGATCGACCATGCAAAGCATATCCGATGGTGACAATACTTTGCACGCACCTCAATGTAGTAGACACAAACTTGCGTGCAAAGTGGAGCCCCCATCCTATAAGTACTTGTTTGAATAACACACCTAGGACCGTGTTTTTATGGTTGTGCATAACACTAAGGCAAAAACGGTGTTTTATGCTTGATTGACAATGCAAAGCATATCCGATGGGCACAATACTTTGCACACACCTTTACCTAGGTGGAATTGACTTACATGCAAAGTGGCATTCCCATCACATAAGTACTTGATCAGATAACACACCTAGAAGCGTGTTTTTTTACGGATGTGCATGACAATAGAGCAAAAATAGTATTTAATGCTCGATCGAACATGCAAAGGATATCCGATGGGCACAACACTTTTCCTACGCCTCAACCTAGGTGGTATTGAAATTTTCTCAAAGAGGCACACCCATCCGCTTGGTCAGATAACACACCTAAGGGCGTGTTTTTTTGCGGATGTGCATATCACTAGGGGAAACGGTGTATAATGCGTGATCGACCATGCAAATTATATCCGATGGTGACAATACTTTGTACGCACCTCAATGTAGTAGAAACGAACTTGCGTGCAAAGTGGAGCCCCCATCCAATAAGTAATTGTTTGAATAACACACCTAGGACCGTGTTTTTTTATGGTTGTGCATGACACTAAGGCAAAAACGGTATTTTATGCTTGATCCACAATGTAAAGCATATCCTATGGGCACAATACTTTGCACACACCTTCAACTAGGTGGACTTGAATTACATGCAAAGTGGCATTCCCATCGCACAAGTACTTGATCAGATAACACACCTAGCAGCATGTTTTTTTACTCTTTTTTTACGGATGTGCGTGACACTAAGGGAAAAATGGTATTTAATGCTCGATCGACCATGCAAAGCATATCCGATGGGCACAATACTTTTCCTATGCCTTACCCTAGGTGGTCTTGAAATGTTCTTAAAGAGACACACCCATCTGATAAGTACATGGTCAGATAACATACTAAGGGCGTGTTTTTTTGCGGATCTGCATATCACTACCGGAAAAATGTTGTATAATGCGTAATCGACCATGCAGAGCATATCCGATGGTGACAATACTTTGCATGCATCTCAACCTAGGCTAAACAAACTTGCGTGCAAAGTGGAGCCCCCATCCGATAAGTACTTGTTTGATTAACACACCTAGGACCATGTTTTTTTATGGTTGTGCATGACACTAAGGCAAAAACGGTGTTTTATGCTTGATCGACAATGCAAAGCATATCCAATGGGCATAATACTTTGCATGTACACACCTTAAACTAGGTGGAGTTGACTAACATGCAAAGTGGCACGCCCATCCCATAAGTGCTTGATCGGATAACATACCTAGCCTCGGGGGGGTCACTATGTATAAACCCTCTATATCACGTGCGTTCAAGGCCTATATTTAAAATCCCTTAACTGTAAATTTTTTCATTAATAAAATGTACCCCTTTTCTATACAAATCTGTAAATTTTTTCCAAAACTATTTTAAATAGTCCCTTATGTATGTTTATTTCTGTAAATTTTAGGAATAAAAAATATCCTTCTATTGAACTCACGTGATAGGGTTACATATGATGAGTGACCCCCCCGAGTACCTAGCAGCGTGTTTTTTTACGGATGTGCATGACACTAAGGCAAAAAGAGGGCAAAAATGGTGTTTAATGCTTGATCGACCATGCAAAGGATATCCGATGGGCACAACAATTTTCCTACGCCTCAACCTAAGTGGTATTGAAATGTTCTCAAAGAGACACACCCATCCGATAAGTACTTGGTCAGATAACACACCTAAGGGTGTGTTTTTTGCGGATGTGCATATCATTAGGGGAAAAACGGTGTATAATGTGTGATCGGCCATGCAAAGCATATCCGATGGTGAGAATACTTTGCACGCATCTCATTCTAGTTGAAATGGACTTGCGTGCAGAGTGGAGCCCCCATCCGATAAGTACTTGTTTGAATAACACACCTAGGACCATGTTTTTTTATTGTTGTGCATGACAGTAAGGCAAAAACGGTGTTTTATGCTTGATCGACAATGCAAAGCATATCCGATGGGCACAATACTTTGCATACACTTTCAAATAGGTGGATTTGACTTATATGCAAAGTGGCACGCCCATCCCATAAGTGCTTGATCAGATAACATACCTAGCAGCGTGTTTTTTCCGGATGTGCATGACACTAGAGTAAAAATAGTATTTAATGCTCGATCGACCATGCAAAGGATATCCGATGGGCACAACACTTTTTCTACGCCTCAACCTAGGTGGTATTGAAATGTTATCAAAGAGGCACACCCATCCGATATCTACTTGGTCAGATAACACACCTCAGGGCGTGTTTTGTTGTGGATGTGCATATCACTAGTGAAAAAATGGTGTATAATGCGTGATCGGCCATGCAAAGCATATCTGATGGTGACAATAATTTGCACGCATCTCAACGTAGTTGAAACAAACTTGCGTGCAAAGTGGAGCCCCCATCCGATAAGTACTTGTTTGATTAACACACCTAGGACCGTGTTTTTTTATGGTTGTGCATGACACTAAGGCAAAAACGGTGTTTTATGCTTGATCGACAATGCAAAGCATATCCAATGGGCACAATACTTTGCACACACCCTCAACTAGGTGGAATGGAATTACATGCAAAGTGACATTCCCATCGCATAAGTACTTGTTCGGATAACACACCTAGTAGTGTGTTTTTTTACGGATGTGCATGACACTAAGGCAAAAATGGTATTTAATGCCTCAACCTATGCCTTAACCTAGGTGGTATTGAAATGTTCCAAAAGAGGCACACCCATCCGATAAGTACTTGGTCAGATAACATACGTAAGGGCGTGTTTTTTTGCAGATGTGCATATCACTACTGGAAAAACGTTGTATAATGTGTGATCGACCATGCAAAGCATATTCAATGGTGAGAATACTTTGCACGCATCTCATTCTAGTTGAAATGGACTTGCGTGCAAAGTGGAGCCCCCATCCGATAAGTACTTGTTTGAATAACACACCTAGGACCGTGTTTTTATATTGTTGTGCATGACACTAAGGCAAAAACGGTGTTTTATGCTTGATCGACAATGCAAAGCATATCCGATGGGCACAACACTTTGCGTGTACACACCTTCAACTAGGTGGAATTGACATACACCTAGCAACGTGTTTTTTTACGGATGTGCATGACACTAAGGCAAAAATGGTATTTAATGCTCGATCGACCATGCAAAGCATATCCGATGGGCACAATACTTTTCCTACGCCTTAACCTAGGTGGTATTGAAATGTCTCAAGTAGGCACACCCATCCGATAAGTACTTCCAGGTCATATAACATACCTAAAGGCGTGTTTTTTTGCGGATATGCATATCACTACCGAGAAAACGTTGTATAATGCGTGATCGACCTTGCAAAGCATATCCGATGGTGACAATACTTTGCACGCACCTCAAACTAGTTGAATTGGACTTGCGGGCAAAGTGGAGCCCCCATCCGATAAGTACTTGTTTGAATAACACACCTAGCACTGTGTTCTTTTATGGTTGTGCATGACACTAAGGCAAAAACGGTGTTTTATGCTTGATCGACAATGCAAAGCATAGCCGATGGGCACAATACGTTGCACACACCTTCAACTAGGTGTAATTAACTTACATGGAAAGTGGCATTCCCATCGCATAAGTACTTGATCGGATAACACACCTAGTGCGTGCTTTTTGACAGATGTGCATGACACTAAGGCAAAAATGGTATTTAATGCTCGATCGACCATGCAAAGGATATGTGATGGGCACAATATTTTTCCTACGCCTTAGCCTAGGTGGTATTGAAATTTTCTCAAAGGGGCACACCCATCCGATAAGTACTTGGTCGGATAACATACCTAAGGGTAAGGGCGTGTTTTTTTGCGGATGTGCATATCACTACAGGAAAAACGGTGTACAATGCGTGATCGACCATGCAAAGCATATCCAATGGTTACAATACTTTGCACGCACCTCAACCTAGTTGAAAGATACTTGCATGCAAAGTGGAGCCCCCATCCGATAAGTACTTGTTTGAATACCACACCTAGGATCGTGTTTTTTTATAGTTGTGCATTACACTAGAGCAAAAATGGTGTTTTATGCTTCATCGACAATGCAAAGCAAATCCGATGGGCACAATACTTTGCACACACCTTAAAAGAGGTGGAATTGACTTACATGCAAAGTGGCATGCCCATCCCATAAGTACTTGATCGGAGAACATACCTAGGAGTGTGTTTTTTACGGATGTGCATGACACCAAGGATAAAATGGTATTTAATGCTCGATCAACCATGCAAAGCATATCCGATGGGCACAATACTTTTCCTACACCTCAACCTAGGTGGCATTGACATTTTTTCAAATAGGCACACCCATCCGATAAGTAGTTGGTCAGATAACAAAACTAAGGGTGTGTTTTTTTGCGGATGTGCATATCACTAGGGAAAAAACGGTGTATAATGCGTGATCGGCCATGGAAAGCATATCCGATGGTCACAATACTTTGAATAACCTCAACCTAGTTGAAATCGACTTGCGTGTAAAGTGGATCCCCCATCTGAGAAGTACTTGTTTGAATAACACACCTAGGACGTGTTTTTTTATGGTTGTGCATGACACTAAAGCAAAAACGGTGTTTTATGCTTGATCGACAATGCACAGCATATCCGATGGGCACAATACTTTTCACACACCTTCAACTAGGTGGAATTGAATTACATGTAAAGTGACATTCCCATTGCATAAGTACTTGTTCAGATAACACACCTAGTAGTGTGTTTTTTTACGGATGTGCATGACACTAAGGCAAAAATGGTATTTAATGCTCGATCGATCATGCAAAGCATATCCGATGGGCACAATACTTTTACTACACCTTGACCTAGGTGGTATTGAAATGTTCTCAAAGGGGCACACCCATCGGATAAGTACTTGGTCAAATAACATACCTAAGGGCGTGTTTTTTTGCGGATGTGCATATCACTACAGGAAAAATGTTGTATAATGCGTGATCGACCATGCAAAGCATATTCGATGCTGACAACGCTTTGCATCCACCTCAACCGAGTTGAAAAGGTTTTTCATACAAAGTGGAGCCCCCATTCGATAAGTACTTGTTTTAATAACACACCTAGGAGCGTGTTCTTTTATGGTTGTGCATGACACAAAGGCAAAAACGGTATTTTATGCTTGATCGACAATGCAAGCATATCTAATGGGCACAATAATTTGCACACACCTTCAAATAGGTGGAATTGACTTACATGCAAAGTGGCATTCCCATCGCATAAGTACTTGATCGAATAACACACCTAGCAGTGTGTTTTTTTACGGATGTGCATGACACTAAGGCAAAAATGGTATTTAATGGTCGATCGACCATGCAAAGCATATCCGATGGGCAGAATAATTTTCCTACGCCTTAACCTAGGTGGTATTGAAATGTTCCAAAAGAGGCACACCCATCCGATAAGTACTTGGTCAGATAACATACGTAAGGGCGTGTTTTTTTGCGGATGTGCATATCACTACCGGAAAAACGTTGTATAATGCGTGATCCACCATGCAAAGCATATCCGATGGTGACAATACTCTGCACACATTTCATTCTAGTTGAAACAGACTTAGGTGCAAAGTGGAGCCCCCATCCGATAAGTACTTGTTTGAATAAGACACCTAGGACCGTGTTTTTTTATTGTTGTGCATGACACTAAGGCAAAAACGGTGTTTTATGCTTGATCGACAATGCAAAGCATATCCGATGGGCACAATACTTTGCATGTACACACCTTCAACTAGGTGGAATTGACTTACATGCAAACTGGCACGCCCATCCCATAAGTGCTTGATCGGATAACAGACCTAGCAGCGTGTTTTTTTACGGATGTGCATGACACTAAGGCAAAAATGGTATTTAATGCTCGATTGACCATGCAAAGGTATCCGATAGGCACAACAATTTTCCTACGCCTCAAACTACGTGGTATTGAAATGTTCTCAAAGAGGCACACCCATTCGATAAGTACTTGGTCAGATAACACACCTAAGGGCGTGTTTTTTTGCGGATGTGCATATCACTAGGGGAAAAACGGTGTATAATGCGTGATCGGCCATGCAAAGCATATCCGATGGTCACAATACTTTGCACGCACCTCAACCTAGTTAAAAGATACTTGCATGCAAAGTGGAGCCCCCATCTCATAAGTACTTGTTTGAATTACACACCTAGGACCCTGTTTTCTTATGGTTGTGCATTACACTAAGGCAAAAATGGTGTTTTATGCTTGATCCACAATGCAAAGCATATCCAATGGGCACAATACTTTGAACAAACCTTCAAATAGGTGGAATTGACATACATTCAAAGTGGCATTCCCATCGCATAAGTACTTGATCGGATAACACACCTAGCAATGTGTTTTTTTACGGATGTGCATGACACTAAGGAAAAAATGGTGTTTAATGCTCGATCGACCATGCAAAGCATATCCGATGGGCACAATACTTTTTCTACGCCTTAACCTAGGTGGTATTGAAATGTTCTCAAAGAGGCACACCCATTCGATAATTACTTGGTCAGATAACATACCTAAGGGCGTGTTTTTTTGCGGATGTGCATATCAAGTGCTACGGGAAAAACGTTGTATCATGCGTAATCGACGATGCAGAGCATATTCGATGGTGACAATACCTTGCACGCATCTCAACCTAGTTGAAATGGACTTGCGTGCAAATTGGAGCCCCCATCCGATAAGTACTTGTTTGATTAACACACCTAGGATCGTGTTTTTTTATGGTTGTGCATGACACTAAGGCAAAAACGGTGTTTTATGCTTGATCGACAATGCAAAGCATATCCGATATTGGGCACAATACTTTGCACACACCTTCAACTAGGTGTAATTAACTTACATGCTTAGTGGCATTCCCATCGCATAAGTACTTGATCGGATAACACACCTAGCAACGTGTTTCTTTATGGATGTGCATGACACTAAGGCAGAAATGGCATTTAATGCTCGATCGACCATGCAAAGCATATCAAATGGGCACAATACTTTTCCTACACCTTAACCTAGGTGGTATTGAAATGTTATCAAAGAGGTACACCCATCCGATAAGTACTTGGTCAGATAACATAACTAAGGGCATTTTTTTTGCGGATGTGCATATCACTACCGGAAAAACGTTGTATAATGCGTCATCAACTATGCACAGCATACCTGATGGTGAAAATACTTTGCACGCATCTCAACCTAGTTGAAACGGACTTGCATGCAAAGTGGATCCCCCATCCGATAAGTACTTGTTTGATTAACACACCTAGGACTGTGTTTTTTAATGGTTGTGCATGAGACTAAGGCAAAAACGGTGTTTTATGCTTGATCGACAATGCAAGCATACCGGATGAGCACAATACTTTGCACACACCTTCAACTAGGTGTAATTGACTTACATGCAAAGTGGCATTCCCATCGCATAAGTACTTGATCGGATAACACACCTAGCAGTGTGTTTTTTTACGGATGTGCATGACACTAAGGCAAAAATGGTATTTAATGCTCGATCGACCATGCAAAGCATATCCGATGGGCACAATACTTTTCCTACACCTTAACCTAGGTGGTATTGAAATGTCTCAAAGAGGCACGCCCATCTGATAAGTACTTGGTCATATAACATACCTAAAGGCATGTTTTTTTCGGATGTGCATATCACTACCGAGAAAACGTTGTATAATGCGTGATCGCCCTTGCAAAGCATATCCGATGGTGACAATACTTTGCACGCATCTCAAATTAGTTGAAACGGACTTGCGGGGAAAGTGGAGCCCCCATCCAATAAGTACTTGTTTGAATAACACACCTAGCACCGTGTTCTTTTATGGTTGTGCATGACACTAAGGCAAAAATTGTGTTTTATGCTTGATAGACCATGCAAAGCATATCCGATGGGCACAATACTTTGCACACACCTTCAACTAGGTGGAATTGACTTACATGCAAAGTGGCATTCCCATCGCATAAGTACTTGATCGGATAACACACCTAGCAGCGTGTTTTTTGACGGATGTGCATGACACTAAGGCAAAAATGCTATTTGATGCTCGATCGACCATGCAAAGCATATCCGATGGGCACAATACTTTTCCTATGCCTTAACCTAGGTGGTATTGAAATGTTCTCAAAGAGGCACACCCATCCCATAAGTACTTGGTCATATAACATACCTAAGGGCGTGTTTTTTTGCAGATGTGCATATCACTACCGAGAAAACGTTGTATAATGCGTGATCGACCTTGCAAAGGATATCCGATGGTGACAATAATTTGCACGCACCTCAACCTAGTTGAAAAAAACTTGCAGGCAAAGTGGAGCCCCCATCCGATAAGTACTTGTTTGATTAACACACCTAGGACCGTGTTCTTTTATGGTTGTGCATGACAGTGCATGACGCTAAGGCAAAAACAGTGTTTTATGCTGGATCGACAATGCAAAGCATATCCGATGGGCACAATACTTTGCACACACCTTCAACTAGGTGAACTTACATGGAAAGTGGCATTCCCATCGCATAAGTACTTGGTCAGATAACACACCTAGCAGCGTGTTTTTTTACGGATGTGCATGACACTAAGGTTAAAAGGGTATTTAATGCTCGATTGACCATGCAAAGCATATCGGATGGGCACAATACTTTTTCTATGCCTTGACCTAGGTGGTATTGAAATGTTTTCAAATAGGCACAGCCATCCGATGAGTACTTGGACAGATAACATACCTAAAGGCGTGTGTTTTTGCGGATGTGCATATCACTACCGAGAAAACATTGTATAATGCGTGATCGACCTTGCAAAGCATATCCGATGGTGACAATACTTTACATGCACCTCAACCTAATTGAAATGCACTTGCGTGCGAAGTGGAGCCCCCATCCGATAAGTACTTGTTTGAATAACACACCTAGGACCGTGTTCTTTTATGGTTGTGCATGACACTAAGGCAAAAACGGTGTTTTATGCTTGATCGACAATGCAAAGCATATCCGATGGGCACAATACTTTGCACACACCTAGGACCGTGTTCTTTTATGGTTGTGCATGACACTAAGGTAAAAACGGTGTTTTATGCTTGATCGACAATGCAAAGCATATCCGATGGGCACAATACTTTGCACACACCTTCAACTAGGTGGAATTGATTTACATGCAAAGTGGCATTCCCATCGCATGAGTAATTGATCGGATAACACATCAGCAGCGTGTTTTTTTACGGATGTGCATGACACTAAGGCAGAAATGGTATTTAATGCTCAATCGACCATGCAAAGCATATCCGATGGGCACAATACTTTTCCTACACCTTAACCTAGGTGGTATTGAAATGTTCTCAAAGAGGCACACCGGTCCAATAAGTACTTGGTCAGATAAGATACCTAAGGGCGTGTTTTTTTGCGGATAAGCATATCACTAGGGGAAAAACGTTGTATAATGCGTAATCGACCATGCAGAGCATATCTGATGGTGACAATACTTTGCATGCATCTCAACCTAGTTGAAACAGACTTGCGTGCAAAGTGGAGCCCCCATTCGATAAGTACTTTTTTGATTAACACACCTAGGACCGTGTTCTTTTAGGGTTGTGCATGACACTAAGGCAAAAACGGTGTTTTATGCTGGATCGACAATGCAAAGCATGTCCAATGGGCACAATACTTTGCACACACCTTCAACTAGGTGGAATGAACTTACATGGAAATTGGCATTCCCATCGCATAAGTACTTGATCAGATAACACACCTAGCAGCGTGTTTTTTTACGGATGTGCATGACACTAAGGCAAAAATGGTATTTAATGCTCGATCGACCATGCAAAGGATATCCGATGGGCACAATACTTTTCCTACATCTTAGCCTAGGTGGTATTGAAATGTTCTCAAAGGGGCACACCCATCCGATAAGTACTTGGTTAGAGAACATACCTAAGGGCGTGTTTTTTTGCGAATGTGCATATCACTATAGGAGAAACGGTGTACAATGCGTGATCGACCATGCAAAGCATATCCAATGGTTACAATACCTTGCACGCACCTCAACCTAGTTGAAAGATACTTGCGTGCAAAGTGGAGCCCCCATCCGATAAGTACTTGTTTGAATAACACACCTAGGATCGTGTTTTTTTATGGTTGTGCATTACACTAGAGCAAAAATGGTGTTTTATGCTTCATCGACAATGCAAAGCATATCCGATGGTCATAATACTTTGCACACACCTTAAAATAGGTGGAATTGACTTACATGCATAGTGGGATGCCCATCCCATAAGTACTTGATCGGAGAACATACCTAGCAGTGTGTTTCTTTACGGATGTGCATGACACCAAGGCAAAAATGGTATTTAATGCTCGATCAACCATGCAAAGCATATCCGATGGGCACAATACTTTTCCTACACCTCAACCTTGGTGGCATTGACATGTTTTCAAGTAGGCACACCCATCGGATAAGTACTTGGTCATATAACACACCTAAGGGCGTGTTTTTTTGCGGATGTGCATATCACTAGGGAAAAAACGGTGTATAATGCGTGATCGGCCATGCAAAGCATATCCGATGGTCACAATACTTTGAATGAACCTCAACCTAGTTGAAACTGACTTGCGTGTAAAGTGGAGCCCCCATCTAAGAAGTACTTGTTTGAATAACACACCTAGGACGTGTTTTTTTATGGTTGTGCATGATACTAAAGCAAAAATGGTGTTTTATGCTTGATCGACAATGCAAAGCATATCTGATGGGTACAATACTTTGCACACACCTTCCACTAGGTGGAATTAACATACATGCAAAGTGGCACGCCCATCCCATAAGTACTTTATCGGATAACATACCTAGCATCGTGTTTTTTTACGAATGTGCATGACACGAGCAAAAATAGTATTTAATGCTCGATCGACCATGCAAAGGATAACTTGGCATGTCCATCTAATGAGTACTTGATCGGATAAATTCTCCCACCAATAAATTAAGTACTAATTAAAATTTATAATAAATGAGTAGATTATTAAAAAGAGACTAATATTTATGTAATTGTTGCTACTGCAGCTTGCTTGCAAAGGACTCTCACAAAGGAGATGGCTATAGATTTTGTTCCAGGGATGGATGTGATTTTATGTAGCAAAAGAGAAGTAGTTGCATTTGCTACAATCCATGATAGTGATCCCAATTCAGTTTGCCACTTTCGAAGACTTGGCGAAGATAAGGTGGCAGTTATTGTATCAAAGATTCTTAGCGCACATGTTGAGCTAAAGTATAAATGTGGAGATATGGAAACACTTGGAGATGTTATGCCCTACAATACATCCAACAAATCATTTATAGCATGGGACAAAGAAGAGACTTATGCAACAGACATTATCAAGAATACAAAGTGCGCCACCTTGGATTTTACTATAGGGGACATTTTACAAATGAGATCATTTGCAAATAAGACTGTAGCAGAAGGTGAAGTATTGGGATTTGAACAAGTGGAGCAATGGTCATTTGCACAGATGAGGATTCTAAAAGTCACTGATGATGGTATGGTTGATAACATAACATCCTTATGTGATCCCTACTATGAGGTAGGCAAGAATATGAGATGGAGCATGCAATTTTTAAACATGAGAAAGAGGCACATGGTTTTCAATGATAAAGACAAGGTATACTACAATATCAAAGGACCTAAAAAGCGTGCCCATGTGCTAGGCTCTATCACTTCAAATGTGGATGCTTTCAATGTACTCAATTATAGAAGTGACATCTTATCTGGAGTGGATGAGTTCATTGGTTCTGAGAAACAAAATGATTTTAGAAGCGAAGCCTTATCTGGGGTGGATAAATTCTTGCACAGTGAGAAGGGCAAAGGTTTCAATAGCGATGTCTTGTCAAGTGTGGATGAGTTCATGCATATTAACAAACCTAGTGTCAATCAAGCTTGTGGATTTGTGAAAGCCATGCAAGATGTCCCAATGAGCGATGTTCTCTCAGGAGTGGAAGAGTTTCAAGGTTCTCAATACTCTCGTAGAATATTGAATTCATTGAATGTTCCTAAGAGTATGTTAAAAACGAGGATGAGATCAACAGAGGATTATTCAATATTTAACTTTGATTGTGATATGGCCAAGGATGCAACGACCAATCATGGATGCTTGGTTACAAACAAATGTGAGGAGAAGAAGTGCATAAATACAGATAACAATGTGCACGAGGAACGAAAACGGTCATACATATGCTTGAAGAGAAAGCGAATCCAAGCAGATCCACAAAAGCAACCAAAGAGGAAGAGAGTAATGAAGGAGGAGAACATGTTAAATGCATTGGGATATCTATGTTGCAAGCGAAGATGTATGCGCTTCATTGATCTTGCAGACATCAGGGAATGTAGAGGACATGTGTGGCAAAGAAGAGAAAGCGAAAGAAATGAATACCTTCTCACAAGTCTCTCTTGCTTTCTTCAGAATGGCAATAAAAGGCTAAGTTCAAGACAAAAGGTAAAACTTCTCGTAAATGGAAAAAAGATTTGCAATAAGGCATATCGCAATATTACTGGATTATCCCATGGTACATATTGGGATTTAGTCACCAAGGCAAAGGGCGGTAACAAATTTAGCATTCATGGTAATAGAGGAAGGTCCAAATCAAGAATCTCAACTGTCAGGGCAGCAGCAATTTTGCAAGACTTCAAACATGAAAATGCTTTACCTCAACCCCATATATCTACCAAACTCCCTAACGGTGACGCGATCACTGAAATGCACCTTCCAATGGGCTTGACAAAGCTCAAAGTATTTGACTCTATCGCAAAAAAGCAAAGGCAAAGAGGGGATGCCGTAGCTTCTTCTCATACTTTGTATACTCTTTGGAAGAAGAACTTTGGATATGTTAAAATCCCAAGGAGGCAAAAAATGTCAAAGTGCAATGTTTGTGATGATTTAAAGCGAGCAATTGAGAGTGCAACATGTCCAAATCAAAGGGAATTATACAAAAAAAACCGAAAATCTCATCATGACCTTATTCGACATTCCAAACAAAAATATGCATTTTGGAAGGAGCAAGCTATTTCGCATCCCGATGACTACATGTGCCTTATTGTAGATGGCATGGATCAGAATACAACAACATTGCCTCATTTTGTTGCCACTCCACCTAAATTACAAGGAAAGCACTTTCTAAAGACACATCTATGTGGAGTGTTAGTGCATGGAATTAAGTTCTTTGCAAATATATGGATTGATTCCTTGCATCTACATGATAGCAATCAAGTTGTAACATCTATTATGAAGGCAATTCGCAATGTACATGCAAAAAAAGGTCGCTTACCACCGACTTTGAGAATACAAGCTGATAATTGCTGGTGAGAAAATAAGAATGTACTCATGTTTGCATTCTGCTCCATGCTAGTTGCTCATCAAATCTTCAATGAGGTCGAATGTGGATTTTTGTATGTTGGGCATACACATGAGAATATCGATCAGGTTTTTAGCACAGTCTCAAGGGAGCTTAAATGCAAGGATGTGGAGACAATAGATGACTTGGTAAGAAGATGTGGTAGGCAAGTTGGTGGTCGTAAGGAAAGTACAATATGTGAGAGGCTCGAAAGAATGTATGAATGTGAGAGGCTCGAAAGAATGTATGATTGGAAGAGCTTCATTCTACCTTTCATACAAACGGGTGGTGATGCATTGACAGGTCATACCAATCCACACTACTTTCGTTTTTTTTTTAAAGATGAAAAACCCGTAATGCAATGGCAACAGTATTCTCATGATACAAAATGGGAACCTGAAGAACCTTAGAGTCTCTTAACTTCAATTCCCAGCAAGGAAAGGTATCCAACATGGGCTCCTATACAAGAATTCAATGAGAGGTCTAACTATGAAATAGAAGGACTAAAAGCATTTATTACATACAAATAGGAAATGCTCCGGAGATATCCTGATTCGAAGCCTACTTGGAGAGAACACACTACCACTTTAATTAACAAGACACGAAATTTAATAAAGGACCTTGAGAGAATGCGAGGCTCAAAGGATGTCAAGGAAGAATGCAATATGTTTTGGCCAAATGTTCATAACGATTTGCGCCCAGCTCCAGTCTTTGAAAATGAATTTGTATCATTACTCCCACATCCATATTGTGGACCGAAGAAGAGAGAGTTTATGCCACAAGTAGATATAGAGGTCGATTGTTTTGTTGTGGTTCGGCCATCAGATGATGAATATGAGAATGTGAAGTTTTGGGTTGCAAAAGTAGTTGATGTGCAAAGAGATGACTAAGGGAGAGCTACAACATTTACAACGGTATGGTATGAGCCAAAGGGCAGGAAGGAGAATATGGATAACAACACATTGTATACTAATTGTATAATGAAGGAGTGGGTCCCAAATGATGAAGCGGTCTCTCAAGTTTCGACGGAGACAATCATAGTGTCTTGGCATTCAAGGGCAAAGAAATCAAAGAAGCGCATGGGATATGAGGTAGAAGGAAAAATAAAAATACCATAGCAAAGTATTTTGCATATACACGAATTTTTAAGGATGCTCGCCATGGAGGAAGTAGAAGGAGACAACGCAAATGAAGAATGTCCATGATTAAAGCTTTGTATTGAAGTCCATTGAAGGATTTTATTTGGGTACTAGGCAAGAAGCCAATTCAAGACAATTATAATCAGAGTCATCACCTCCTATGTCAAATGAGAGTCAAAATATGCTCTGGATGTCACCCAAGGGTCAAGGCTTGGCAAGACAATAGGGAGTTAATGCAGATGGCATCTGGCAAGGGACTGTCACATTGAGCAATAAGACAATGGGGAGTTGACCAATGCACCCAAGGGGCAAGGCTTGGCAAGACAAGTGGGAGTTAATGCAGATGGCACCTGGCAAGGGACTGTCGTGACATTGAGCAATAAGACAATGGGGAGTCAAATTATGCAGATGGCATGAATTGAGGCTCTTTAAGAGCAACAATTTAAATTGTAAACATATGTTCAATCTATATCATTTTGGATATAAAGACTCTAGCTGAGAGCAACGTCTCTCAATGTAATCATATAATGATAGCTATAATTGCTATTATAATTCTTTGGTTCAATACAAAACCTGGGTCTTATGGCATCATGTCTTTTTTCTATTTATTAAAAGTTTTAAAAATTTTGTGCATATTGCGAGTGACAATGTTATTTTCATGAAATATTTAAGTCTCCTTTCATGGATTTATAAATTTATCATGTCAAGGAAAAATATTAAAAATAATTAAATTAACAAATAACTTAAGTATAGCTAGAATTTCTAATATAGGATTATTTCAAATTCTTGCATGTTGGTGCAAAAGTATAGATTGAAAAAACAATATTTTTATGTGAATATGATAGTGTCACAAAGTGAACTTTTGATTTGGGAAGAATATTTTCAGAAAGTAAAATTTTGATTTGGGAAGGATATTTTCACAAAGTAAACTTTTCATTTGGGAAGGATTTTTGGGCTTCTTCCAAAAACAATAGAAAAAGTCCAAAATTAATGAAATAGGTGTTGAAGGCATTGGGTGCAGAGAAGTTGCGCAAGTTCAGAGACCTACTTGGTGTGTAGGAATTGGGATTGAGCTCGAGGGGGAGTGTTGAGATATCGAGCTCCACTCGTGATATGTCAAGGTGACCATTGTGCATTTATGTCACTGACTTGTTAGCTGCAGATGCGGTTGGTACACCGCCCATGAATAATAGCTGGATGACAGCTATCTTTATGTACTCTAGTTAGTGGCTCAGTTAGTATGCCACCTTAGTTAGCTGAGTTTGGTTTGAGACCCACATATAGGGTTCACCTATTCTTTTGTACTAAGAGAGAATTCTTTTGGCTTTCACAACTAAGAAGAGGAAAACTGTTTTCAGCCTCCACCTTCGTGTATATTCCCCCATTGTGTATGTGAGAAAGCCGCAGTGAGACTCCTTCCTTCTCTCCCACTCTCTTCACACACCATTATGGAAGCCTCGAACAAAGCTATGGGAAGAGTTGTTGCCATTTTAAATTGTTGATTAAAAAAATGTTTAGAAATGCAATCACGATGCTTTTGTACCCCCCCGCATCTGAAGATCCGAAAGAGCAATGATGCCATGATTACATTCTAAAGACCCGCTCACCACACCAAATTTGAAGAGACTACCAAAACAATGCTTTCCTGCCCACCCAACCATGCAGGTTGGAAAGAGCAGCCACACCATTATGAAAGCCTATACAAATACAAGAATAAACATAGCGTAAACATAGATTAACAGAGACAACTATATGGACGTGGTTCGAGCATTGGCTTTGTCAATGATCAGTACATAGCATAAATGCATAGCATGAGTGTAGAACTTTGTGTGTATATGTGTGTGTGTCTGTTTGAGCATGCGAGAGAGAGAGAGAATCACACTATAAAAGAGAGAATTTGATACTCATACAAATATAAGCATTTTATGAGTCCTACATACAAGCATAGAATTAATTTCTAATTTTATACTAGGCATTAACATGTGTTTGAAACATATAGAAGCGTAAAGAAATGTAGGCACAAAAAAATGTATAGAAACATATAGAAAACATATTGAAGCATAGGCATATAGATATAGAAGCATAACATAGTAGAAATAGAAGCATAACATAATATAGAAGCCTAAATGAAGGCACAAAGATAGGAGCGTAGGCATATAGAACCATAAAGAAATATAGAAGCATAAACATAGCGTACACATAGAAGCATATATAACGATAGGCATATAGAAGCATATAGAAGGATAGGCATTGTGTTCAAGTCTAAATATTCCAAGGAGATAGAAGGATATGCATTGTGTTCAATGCATATATAAAGGAAGGCATAAAGATATCGAAGCATAGAGAAATATAGAGCATAAACATAGCATAAACATAGGCATAAAGATAGAAGCATAGGCATATAAAGCATAAAGAAATATGGAAGCATAAAAAATAGCATAAACATAGAAGCATAGATAGATAGACATACAAGCATACACATACAAACATAGGCATAGAAACATAGATAGATAGACATAGAAGCGCCCAATTAATACTATATGAAACCCAATAGTTTTGCTGGAACATTGGAATGGATAAAAGGCTAAGGAGTCAGAGCTACTCATCGTGCGATTCAAGAACTGAGGCTTTGAGCCCAAGGTCTCAAGCGTATACACACGCCCGAGATAGTGATGGAGCTAGCTATCACTGTCTTGAGAAGCACACGCTGCCCGTGCTGTTTTGCAGCGTGCTTCTCCTGCCTAGACTCCAGACGATATGCTCAACGAGGAGTCAGCCTCATTGCTCAGCCAGGAGTCAGCCTTAGCTGCTGCTGGTGGTGGCTGACGGAAGTACACAGAACCATAGCTGCAGCCTGCAGGTAAAAAACAATCGTAACAGTGCAAGTTTGCCGCGCCGTTCCAGGACCAGCAGTCGAGACGTACATCATCTCATGGAATCAATGGAACGACAGTCAGCTGCGGTGGAACTTAGAAGGATAGGGTTAGGCGGCTAGAAGCGAGAGGTCAAATACAAACGAGGGATTTCAACTTCAATTTCAAAGTAGAAGGCACTGATTGAAGGCAGAGCGTAGGGCTACGGGCATGCGAAAATGGCAGGCCAGAAGTGCAACGCAACAAAAAGAAGTACAAGGTGAGATGCAAAAACGACAGGAAGAGTAAGCTAAGATAAGCATTTGGGTTTTTTTTTGGGGACAGCCCTTTAACCCCTCTCCCAACCTTAACGCCTCATCCCTTCCCTTAGCCTAGTCCTCAATTAATAAGCCCTAGATCCAACCAAGGCTTGAGAAGGCTCACAATTAATCAAACTTCTGCAGCATAGGCCTAAAAAAAGCTTCCACACATTTCGAGACATTTTAAATGGGAATTAAAATGCAAAATTTTCACTATGCACAATAATCCAATGGAGCCATCACCTTTTTCTCTTTTGCATGATTGAAACATTTGCTAGAACCCTATATAGATGAATTCGTGTGTCTCAAGGGTTTAAGGAATTGTGATGGTCATTGTCTACCTATAGAAGTCATCTAGGAAAATTGGACTTCCAATACTCAAATCTTTAACATCGAAGTGCATGGGCTGCATGTTATGATTGAATATTCAATTTCAAGTTTTCATGAAACAAGTGCAAGTGTGCAAAGCAAAGTGTAGTAGAAAGATAGTGTTTACATACAAATGCCAAAAGAGGAGTGGAACAAATGACAAGTTCACTTAGAGAAAGATTGGTTCTATAAGGTATAGAAAAACCAACTAGATATAAAAAATTGTGGTTGCACTTGACACACTTGCAAATCTTCCTTTAGAATATGCCCAAACTACCACTATAGGACTCAAAACATACTATCGTGAAATGGACTTACGTGGAAGGTACTACCCACCTCCTTTACAATAATAAAAGGCTTTGACATTCGCATGCTTACTGTCATGCCTTCTTCATTTGGCTCTAACATCCCACGTGCTCCTTTCCATGTTGCATATTAACTACCCTTGAAAGGGGCTCTGCAAGGTGGGCATCCTTGTGGTGTTAAGTATCCAGGTTTGTTTGTGGAAATGAGATTTGAGCTTAAACTTCCATTTGGTATTTGGTGGAGTTTTCCTTTCCACCTCAATCAACCAAAGCTTATCAGCCTTGACTGTTGAGAGCCTTGGCCATCACGAAGAGCCTTTGCACCTTGCCCAAGTATCTTGTAAAAGTTCAAGAATTTGGATCTACTCACTTGCTATCTAATGGAAGTCCTGCTACATTGTTTTGATCTAGAGGGTATATTGTTGGCTAGAGGCATATTCCCAAACCATGGTGTCCCTATTGATTTGTTTATTGATGGCACATCTCCACTATTGGTCTATGGTTAGAGGGGTAGGCCAAAAAGATTGTGATGAATAGGATAGAATCTCGGGGGGTTCACTCATCTTATGTAACCCTATCATGTGAGTTCAACAGAAGGATATTTTTAATTTCTAAAATTTACAAAATTTAACTTACATAAGCGAGTATTTAAAATGATTTTAGAAAAAAATTACATATTTGTATACAAAAAGGGTACATTTTATTATGAAAAATCTACAGATAAGGGATTTTACAAATAAGCCTTGAACGCACGTGATATAGAGAGTTTATACATAGTGACCCCCCCGAGGATAGAATAGTGATAGTCCCATTTAAATAAGAAGTTTACATTAATGTTGAAATAGTGTCTTACATTCAAATTGCTTCTAGGCAATTAGTTTCATTATTTTATAGAAACATAGGCATTCGCAGAATACATAAAGCATATACTAGCATACAACTTAAAGCATTTATATAAAACATAAATCATATACTAGCATAGAATATAGGCAAACATAGACATAGGCATAATAGAGAAGCAAAAAATTATAATTTAATCTTTATAGATGAGAGCTGCTTTAAGATATATATCCATCGGTGTGCTCTTGAGTTACAAGAAAGAGCATTTACATAAAGCACAAGCCACTTACAAGCATAGATAGGCATACATAGACATAGGCATACAGAGGGATAGGCATACATAGACATAGGCATAGGCATACATAGATAGAAAAGAGCAAATGGAGTGGGTTGTTGGTAGTGTGCACAAGCTATATATATATGTCCTAGCTTTAGAGTTACAACGAAGAGCAAATGTAGAATCATATATAGAAAAAGCCATATCTGTATATATGAGATACACAAAAGATATATATGATACATATATAAAATCATATAGTGTCTCTCGAACCTATTAAGCAAGTCTTCTTTATTAATTATTCATCAATGAGTCATGATATGGCTGAAGTAGATACAAGGCATGTTTTAGTATTTAACTTAGAAATTATAATTTAAGCTTTACCAATGAGAGATGCAAAAGATATATATGTGAAGACTCGGATCATTTGATGAGTTCATGTGTGTGCCTTGTGTGCAATGCAAAGGGTGGGATAATTTGATAATTCATGTATAGTGGCTTGTGTGAAAAATCACGAGTCAAATCATTTGATGAGTTCATGTCAGTGGTTTTTGTGTAACGCAAAGAGTCGTATCATTTGATGGATTCATGTTAGTGGTTTGTGTGCAATGCAAAGGGTGTGTATGATCGTATCCCTTCCACACACCAAAATAGACCCTTGCATAGTATCTTCAAGTTGGATCATGTAAGTGTGATGGTATGCCTTCCACACACCAAATAGTGGGATCATTTACTAAGTTCATATACCCCATCTTCCTTGCATGAATCCACCATAGGGGGATCATTCGATAAGTTCATGCAGGACTTACCTTCAGGTCATCAAACCATATGTCACCCAGATGTAACTTAAATAGACCACCGAAATTAGAATACCCAAACAAAACTTGCATAAACCATCATTTGAGTAAGTTCATGCAGCAGTTACCTTAGGGTCAATGATCCATACACCCGAATTTCATGTCCATAGACCCACCAAAATGTGGGATCATTTGATAACTTCATGTACATCCATCTTCCTTGCATGCATCCACCATAGTGGGATCATTTCAATAAGTTCATGTAAGACTTACCTTAGGGTCAACGATCCATACACCAAGATTTCCTTCGCATAGACCCACCAAAATGTGGGATCATTTGATAAATTTATGTATGCAGCTTTCTTGCAGCATGCATCCACCATAGTGGGATCATTTTATAAGTTCATGCAGGACTTACCTTAGGGCTAACAATCCCACATTTCTTGTGCATAGACCCACCAGAATGTGGAATCATTTGATAAGTTCATGAATCCCAGCTTCCTTGCATGCATCCATCATAGTGGGATCATTTGATGAGTCTATGCATCCCTAAAACATTGCAAAGTATCTCGAAGTGGCATTACAAGTTTCGGACATAGTGCCACAACATATTAAGCAAAAGCATCTCATTGTGCACTTGCCCAAGCTGCTACTACACCCTTGTGAGAATGACCAATAGGTTCAACTAATCGATGTGATACATCCTCATCATGTGGTCCATCAAAGCAATCTTCATGTTATGGCACATCCCCAGCTGTGAGTAGCATATTGTGCAAAATGCAACATGACACTATACTCCTTGACCAACTTGGGCTTTGGATTTAGGAACTTCTTATTGAGATACTGCCAATCAACTAAATGCATGCTCCACAACAATGTAGGTGGAGGATATATAGAAGTTAAACTTGCATTGCAGGTCCATGCTAGGGGTCTCATATAGACCGATGAACCATGGTGTAGGTGCATATACACCATCTCCATGGATGTACTCTCGAATGCGAAAAGCACCATCAACAAAAATAGAACTTTGTAGGGATATGGAAACTCAAGACCTATGAAAAGTTTATTACCAATAATATGATTGGGGGATGATTGGAGGTATCATTCTTTATGAGTGTTACATATTTTTTGATCACATAATAGGATTCACATGAAAATTTGCAATATTCTTCCTTCCTAGCCACACATTCGGTGTTTGATGAACATTGGAACTTTGCAAGGACATGGAATTTTGCAAGTAAATGAAAAATTGGTGCATCATTTTATTTACTACCCCCTCATGGAGCCATGTGTCAAATTTTCCTTTCACATATATGTATAATAAAGGTATAAGTTAATCAATGGAAAGGTTCCAAACTAAAGTGATTCCCTATTCCCTCTAGAAATGCAATGATTACATGGAATTGTAACAACTAGCTTGGAATTCTTAAAGATCATCCTTTGGCCTCTTACTGAAAGACTGAGGGCATATACTTTGAAAAATAAACTTACATTATAAAATTCTAGTAGTATTTGATAAAAGAATTTAATTATTGCTCAGGGATTGGCTTTTATCTTTGATATAGAAAGCACACACAATTGCAATAAAGTATAGAATTGCAATGATAGACATCCAACAAGAAAAATTAATCCCTAAGCACAACAATAAGGTACATAGCATAGTAAAATAATTAACAAATGTTAAACTTGACTAGGAACCCATGAACTTTGACTTGTGATGAAAAGGAAGGCCATGCTTTTATGATTTGTAAAATAATTCCACTAGATCATATACTATAGTTTCTTTGGTCTTTGAAAAATAATATGTGCACTCCAAGAATGGTAAATGATCATATCATGATGGCAATGGGAATACTTTTCCTTTGTTAGTTCGAATCCAACAATGCATATCTAAGAATGTATTTCTATTGTCTTGATAGATTTATCTTGTGCCAATTGCATGTGGTGACATTTATTGTTACTATTACATCACGTAAAGCATGTTTTTGGTTCTTATTCGACATTTTCAATATTTGTTTCTTCGATTCATACATACTTTCTTCAACCATCATCTTTTTATGAAAACTATGTGTGTTTAGCAGAGGTATTTTACCATTGCTAGACATTGTACCATTCTTGCACTACAAAACTAGAATGTATATGAGTAGAATACAAAGATGTAGAGGGAAAATGGGAGTGAAGCACCTTATGTTAGCCTAGATGGCTTCCTTTTGGATTGATAATATGGCAAGAAATGTACAGGTAATTTTGGATTTATTTTCAAATGTATTTGGATAAAGGGCATCAAAAAGTTCATGGCAACATAATACTAAAAAATGTATAATATGTATGAGCTGAATACAAGAATGTAAGGGAACAACACAACGGGAGGGAAGAAGATTATGTTCATATTATATGGTCAACAAGTCACTCAACCTAGCGGTTTATTTTGGACGTATTCACAAATGTGCATAGATGTTCAGGGTACCAAAATATGAAAGTAGTTGACATGACAACGTAATAGCTTTGAATAGGAGTGTGAGGGATCAAGAAAAGAGGGTAAGGGTTTCAAATAATAGATTCTTGTGTGGTTGTATATTCATAGTATTCTAAGCATGCATTATTCTTTGAAGCAATGTATAGACTGGAAGCATTTGGCTGATTGCAAGCATGCACATCTCAAAGCAAAGCAATGAATGGAAGGATGCATTTTTTATTTGAAGGTAATTAGTTCAAAATTGCATTGTAGAAAAAACCTTCAAATCATTGATCTTCAAACTAATGCAATGAATAATTAGAAGCATGCCTTCAAAGCATCTTTTTGGTCATGCATAAAAAGCATCATGTATGTGAAGGCAAGCATTCCAAACTTGCATTCCACACAAGCACTACAACCAAGGCATGCACACCAATAATGTAATAGATCCTAATCTTGAAGACCTTTCATGTCTCTTTAATCACAAGTGTTGATGACAATATATGTAATCCTCAAACCATGTCACAAGAAAATCATGAAGATTCTATTTGGGTCTCTTAAGGGTGATGAAAGCCTTTATGCCAATAAGGTGTCCTAGCCCCACCAAGCTCTGTGGGATATCTAAATAATTTCACAAGCCAATTATAAAGATACTATTTGAGGTCTCTATGGACAAGAATCTAACCTTTATGCCAATAAGGCCTCCTAGTCCTAGTTAAAAACTACCAATTGTACATGTTCAATAGAAAAGTTAAACAAAACATTTCTAAATATGTAGAATTTTGACACTATTACATAAGAAATAGTTTTTTTCATATCAAACCTGGTCTTCACATGCAAGCTATTGTGTAAAATGTTTCCAAGGGAGAATAAATTACTGACCTCAAGAGATATGGCAAGGCATGTGACCTCTCTTGGAGGATTACATTACAAGCGCATCCATGCATGCGTCAACGATTGCTTTTTGTTTCGTGGACTACATAAGGATGCAAGAGAGTGTCCTACTTGTGGAGAGGCAAGATATAGAGCAGATCTCAAAACTTTGGATGTGCCTCGTAAGGTTCTATGACATTTTCCCATAATTGCTCGCATCCAACATATGTTCAAGTGCAAATCCATTGCAGAGCTCATGTCATGGCATTCCTCGCATCGATCAACCGATGGCAAGTGGAGAACTCCCGCAGACACTCTTGCGTGGAAGCATATTAAAGACACATGGCCTAGCTTCAAGGAAGAACCTAGGAGCTTGAGACTTGGATTGGGTATGGATGGTGTGCACCCATTTGGTCTCAAAAGCACCTCTTATATTGTATGGCCAGTGATATTGGTGAATTATAATCTTCCACCCTCTATGGCAATTAAGGAAGGACATGTTATGTTATCCCTTCTAATTCCAGGGAAACATAAAGTCAAAAATCCTGATGTTTATTTGGAGCCTTTGATTGACGAGCTAGAGATACTTTGGAGAGGTATCAAGGTGCATGATGTGAGCAGGCCTCCCTCATCACGAGACTTCAACTACAAAGGAATCTTGATGTGGATGATGCATGACTTCCTAGGCTATGGCGAGTGTTCAGGTAAGCATTGCACTTCTAATTATGAGTAGGCAAAGGATGTGGCACCCTAAACCCACCTTCAACTCTTAATTGCGTCTATTGTTCAGGTCTCACTACATCGGGTTACCATGCATGTCCTGTTTGTGGTCCTTCGCTTGTTGCCTCACGGGCAGACGCATTGAATAAGGTTATCTATGAGAATCACCATCGATTTCTCCCACGTGATCATCCTAGATATGTTGCCCCTTGGAATGACGTCCTCCCACAATCACTCACTGTGGGAGATTGGATGAGAATTTGGGACGGCGGTTCCACGACTCGTCCACCACTTGGCATGAGCCAGTAAGGTGTAACTATTGCTATATTGGTTGGAAATAAAGATTGCCCACTAACACTAGCTTTTGTTTAGATACTCCATGTTTTATCATTTACCATATTGGTCCCACCTCAAGATCAATTACCTGCTTGATCCCCTGCATATCTTCAAGAATGTGGCATCTACCATTTGGGAACATTTGAATGGGACACGAGATTTCATAGGCATAAGGGAGGATCTACGTACCACAGGGAGGATGCATGAAGCTTGGCCACAAGAGAGACCAAATGGGCATGTTTTTTTACCTGGTGCATCGTGGAGGTTATCAAAGCTAGAGATGGTGGCGGTGAAGTGCGCTATTACTACAATTCATACTCCCCACTGGATCCATGAGGTGTTTGAAGGGGGCCTTTACGCAGAGCAAGAAAAGAGGTGTAGAGCAATTATATGGCTTGAAATCTCATGATTGGCACAAGATGCTGCAAGTAAGTATTTTATGTGCATAATATCTTTTTCCTTTCAAATTTGTGAGTGAATTAGAAGCAACTAATCAACCGCCTCCTCGTGTGTTCAGTTCATACTACCTACTAGCATTTCTCGTAGTGCATCGAAGGATGTGAAGGATTGTATTTACAAGATGGGTGAGCTTGTGAGGTACTTTACATGATACAAAATGTGATGCATATCAATGCTCCATGCAAGGTTTCCATATTGCTAATATGGTGTACTTTTTCATTTCTAGGTATGTGAGCTCAAAGGAAATAGATCCTACCACGGTTGAGAATGCACGAGTTATGTCAGTGGAGGTGGTTTGTTTAGTGGAGGAGACATTTCCATGTTCTATTCTCACAAGCCAATTACATCTCATAGTGCATTTGGTGGATGAGATTGCTATATGTGGTACTATACATGCACGATGGTTGTTCTTCCTTGAGCTCTTCATGAAGACCTTGAAGGGCTTCGTGAGACAAAATGCAAGACCCCAAGGTAGCATAGCCGAGGGTTGGTTGGTACAAGAGTCACTTGTATATATTTCTGAGTTTCTTGGTGATGTGGATAGCTCTCTCCCACGACTATGGAGAGATGATGAAGACCTAAGGATGACCTCTATTGTGCCTCAAGGGAAAGGACGCAACAAAGTAATAGACACGGAGTTGCTTAATAATATCAACCGATGTGATGAAAAGATGGGTGACAAGATACAAGGATGCAAAGGAAAGAAGATAAGAAGAAAGTGCCCTCTTTCATACATACCACGGATCTCATGTGCCATACCCTCGGTATCTAAGAGCACTTCCAAAGGATATTCATGTGGATTGGCTACTTGACGAAATGGAGAAAGAAGAGAAAGACGAGGGGATGCATATCACAATGGAAGAATGGGAGTATGCTAGGGGATGCATGAGCAAGGTCGATATATAGAATGTTATGCATAAGTTAGGAGCTTTCAATAATTTAGATTGCTTATTTAATTGATTTTGTCTTGGTGTAGTGCACTATGTTCAATGCTATATGGTGTGAGGGCAATAATTTTCAAACACAACGGATTGATGATAAGAGAAACACACAAGATTGCAGCGTCATTGCTAGCTTTGAGGGAGCCAATGGGGCCATGGATGATTATTGTGGCATAATCCAAGATATTATTAAGCTTGACTTTCGATGCTTCTTTGTGTATGTTTTGGATGTAAAGTGGTTTAAGGACGTGGTGGAAAGAGGCCCTAATGTAACAATCAAACACCAATGGAGCCATGGATGATTATTGTGGCATAATCCAAGATATTATTAAGCTTGACTTTCGACGCTTCTTTGTCTATGTTTTGGATGTAAAGTGGCTTAAGGACGTGGTGGAAAGAGGCCCTAATGCAACAATCAAACGCCATGAAAGTGGATTTGTAACTATTGACTCCACAAAGTTTTGGCAAAGTAAGAAGGACACACTAGTACTACCGCAACAATGTGAACAGGTACTGTGCACGCATATAAAAATACTCGCTTTTAAATATTTGATACCTTCGATGCAAGGAAAATAACATGATTGTATTTGTGTTTGAATTAGGTTGTCTATCAACCAATGGTGGATAATAATAGATGGTGGCATGTCATACCTATTATGCCATGTTCCAAAGTGATGTATAGTACATTTACTAATATGGAGCATATGGAGGATGATCATGGCCATGGAGGTGATGATGACTGTGATACAAGAGAGGAGGATGATCATGAGATAGGAGATACATATATTGAGGCCATTACTCGTGAGGACAAGCCTACCATTGGTGATGCTGATTTTGATGAGCACATGAGTAGCACAAGTAGTAGTGGGTTGAATGTATTTGTAGATCTAAACACTTGTTTGGATTTTGAAGTAGATAGTTTGGCAAGGGTTGATCTCATTGAGGATGAGATTGAACCGTAACCCATCATTGATATTGGCCAAACTATTTTACATATTGTCTCATTCTCCTCACCTCACTTAATTCTTGTATATGTGGGCTTGCAAAAAAGCATTGATGTTTTTGTTAAAATTATGTGCTTTGGTAATCATGGGCAATGTTTGGAAAGCAGTGATGTACACCAAAATCTCACTTTTTGTATTCTCTATTTTGCGTCTAAATACACGTCTAATTCTCAGTGTAGACGTGCTAAAAGATGCACTAATACACGCACAAATAGACGCGCTGACAGATGTAGTGTTAAAAGGGCCCATATTTTCTTAGTGTAGATGCGCTAATAGACGTGTCAATACACGCGCAAAAAGACGAGCTGTTTGATGCGCTATTAGACATGCCCGTAATTTCTTTATTCAAGCAATGCCTATAGACACGCCCGCTATTTTGCGCGTCTATCAAGCGCGTCTATAGTTACTTTGTATTGTTGTGAACGAGACATATGCTCATGCTTATGCTTATGCATGAGCATAAGAGAAGGAGACATATGCTCATGCTTATGCTTATGCTTATGCATGAGCATAAGAGCATGAGCATGAAAGAGGGGAAAGAGGGGGGAAAAGAGGGAGGAAAAGAAATTCAAAGAGGGGAAAGAGGAAAAGAGGAGAAGGAGAAGGAGACATATAACACTTATTTCATTAATTTTGAACTTGTCAATGTACAAATTCATTTTTACATATACTTTTGGACTAGTTTTCAGATAAAATTTAAGAAAAACCCAATCTTCAAAGCACATATAAAAACATAAAAACAAGCATTTTTATATATATTTTTTAAGGACATGAAACTAAAATTATAAAATTTAACGCAGCCTAAATAAGTTACATGAAAAAATAAGATTCAGCAGTTGTAAACTCTCTTAATATTTAATGGTGTTAATAAACACCTTCAAAAGTTACAGTATTAAAGAAACTCTCACCATATTTATAATAGACTTTGACAAACACCAAAAGTTACAATAAGCGTGAGATAAGTTACACAAAAAGAGTGGTTCAGTAATTGTAAACTCTCTTAATATTTATAGTGTTTAGGAAACACTTTCAAAAGTTACAAGTGGAAGTAGCAAACTCTCACAATATTTATAAAGGTGTTGAAAAACACCAAAAGTTACAATAAGCCTCTCACTGGTGGAAGGCAAATCTATTTTCAAGACTATAGCCTAAATTCAACCCATTCAAGAGCTGAGCTCATCTCATCCTCATCGATGTAGTTAAAATTATAGAAGAGAAGGATTGATGAATTTTCTATTTTCAAGACTTTAGCCTAAATTCAACCCATTCAAGAGCTGAGCTCATCTCATCCTCATCCTCATCGATGTAGTTAAAATTATAGAAGAGAAGTAAGGATTGATGAATTTTCTCCTGCATAACACTTTGTTTATTCCGAATGGCTTGCGCTTCCTGGGGTGGAAATCTTCCATAACGAGCCAGACATGAAGATATCTCACTTTGAAAGTCTATCAGCTCTCTCCTATATGACTGCAATTTATCTATTTCAGTAGTAGCCATACTTATTTTTCTTTTCTCTTCCTTCTCTAAGCCCTTCTGACAAGCAAAGTCATCCTTCTCGTACTGGGTTAATGGAGCTGGATTTTGCTTTCTCTCCTCTCTCTTTCCTTGGTTCTCGGAAATCCATACTTTGATGCTGCTAATGGCTTGCTCGACAGAATCGATTACCTTAAAAAGATCCATAAAAACAAGAGGAGGAAGGTAACGAGAGTGAGGAAGGTAACTAGAGGAGGTAAGGCAAGATGAAAGGAGTATGCTTGAGAAGAGGAGGTAAGGTTGCGGGCAAGATGGAAGGAGCAAGCTTGAGGAGAGGAGTAAGGTAAGAAGAGCAAAGTGGAAGAAGTGTTTGCTGCGGGTGAGATATAGAAGACGAACGAGAGGAGGAAGGTAACGAGAGTGAGGAAGGTAACTAGAGGAGGTAAGGCAAGATGAAAGGAGTATGCTTGAGAAGAGGAGGTAAGGCTGCGGGCAAGATGGAAGGAGCAAGCTTGAGGAGAGGAGTAAGGTAAGAAGAGCAAAGTGGAAGAAGTGTTTGCTGCGGGTGAGATATAGAAGACGAACGACTACTAGGGGATTTATAGAACTGCAGACTCATAATGTGGGCTGAAAGATTTAGAATAAAGAATTGGTAGAGGTTGAGATGACTAGATTATCTGAAGTAACAGATGCAAGACCGTAATGCGAGACATGTAAGATAGTGAGTACATTGAAAGATTCTATAAAATAAAATGATGGGATGCAAGACCGTAATGCGAGACATTTGAGACATGTAAGACAGTGATCAGTACATTGAAATCTATAAAATAAAATGATGGAACACAAGAATGATATAATTATAGAATCTCATCATGAGATATTTTTTTAATATAATATAAGTTAGACTTTGCTGATGCAAGACCGTAATGCGAGACATGTGAGATGATAGATTTCGAGTACATTGAAATCTATAAAATAAAGTGATGGAACATAAGAATGATATAATTATTAGATTCTCATCATAAGATATTTATTGTATATAATAAATTAGACTTTCAAAAAAGTAAAACCAATTTAATAAATTTAGAGAGGTGAGTTGTTCATTGAGTGAAGTAAAAAATAAAAGACCATAAATGTGCGTGTCTAGAAATTTGGTTGGTCTTGATGCTTCCTGATTTTCATAATCGCAGAAACTAACTTGTTTGCAGACCTATCCATCATGACATATGACAAAGTGAATTTGTGTAGTAAATAGTAAGATGCATGCAGTTCATAATGATATGATAAAAGAACACTTACTTGAACACCCCGTGAAAGCCTGTAAATGAATTGACAAACCAACAATGGTTGTCATCAAGATCCCATACTATCAGGCTCCAATGTGAGCTACATCACCAATAAAGAGCGATAAGATTTATCACAATATTAAGTATTAATTGACACAATAGTACAAATAAAAGAGTAAAAGAAAGATTGAGACGATACTTACTTCTCATAATATGGCATAAAGACAACTAGCATGCCATCCAAGTCTAAAGGTTGTAGCATTGAACAAACATCATCTACTGTCTTCTTGGTATCACTAAGTACAGCTGAAAGGAGAGAATCGAGCATACACACGCGATTCTGTACTGATCTAGGAAAGTGAGATATAACCGTACTGCACCAATAAATAAACAAATGTTAGAAGCAGATTGAATCAAATGATTGAAGTATTAAGCCAAGAGATGTTCATATCAAACCTGAGGATGGCCATCATGACTTTGTCATTAGCCTCTTTCAAAGGGTCAGAGAGGATTGTAACTTCCTCGCTACCAAATGTCAAAACACGAGGTTGCTTGCTAATGATAACCCTAACCTCAAAAGAGCTCCCCATTTCGTCTAATACAGCGGTTACATTAGGGCAACTTATGGGCGTAGCAACCAATGTTTCCTCTGGATGCTCCACCACGTTATCAATAAATGCCTTAATGATATATGACATAAATGCATATAGATGCAAGTCTGTATATGTCGACAATGAGGTTTCACCGCCGCTCAAATTAAAAATTTGAGCAAGGAGCAAAAACCAGTTATATCCAACTCTCCACCCACAACTATGGTCATCATTCTGCTTCGCTGCAGGGCATGTTACATACTCTATTTGATCTTCTAAGTCACCTTCCATTTGCATAAGTGCATCTATAGCACCTACCAACTTTCGAGCCGATCTACACATCAAAATAGAAAACATAAATGAATGTGCGCATTGCATAGGATGCATCTCATTGACGTAATTATGACACAAGTAGGTTATACTTACTCTGACACACAGCCATGGATAGATGCTATTAAATTGACAAAGAAACATTGCTTGGCTAAGATGTCCACAATTACTATTAGCCAGAAAAGAAATCAAGACCAGAGGCTAGAGGCTAAGCATGGTGACGCTTGAGGGCCATAGAGGAAAGGAGACCGTCAGGGCAAAATGTTATCATGGGAGGGGAAAAGGAATTAGAAGGGGGAGGGAATGAAGAGGGAGACTATGACACAAGGGGAAAGGGAGAGGGGGAAGAGAAGCATGTACATGATAAGAGGAGGAATGTAAAGATGGAGACATCAAGGGAAGAGGACCATACTTTATTTGAAAGAAAGGATGAGAGGGAAATATCAAAGTACTAGCTAGGTGGCTTTACAAGAATGAGCGTGTCTCATCAAGGAATAGCCCCCTCCTTTTATAGCCAAAAGAGGGGGTCTCTCCCAATTAATGCATCCTCCCACATGCATGGTGTGTGTGGAAAAGTCTCCCATGTGGGCTAGGCGGTTACGCACTCTCAATTGTGTGCGACAACCCTTTGCCTCAATTTTCCACATAAATCAAGCCCCATATCTCAAGTCTATGATACTCCCTTGGTCTCTTCCCAATTTTATAATATGTTCAAACCTCTAGGAGGACAAGTGGAGGGTTGGCACAAGGAATCTTGCCACCTCATCCTACTTTCCCCATTATTTAACTTGCTCTCTTGGACCTTCTATACCTCCCCCACATGGGCCTATCCTATATGGAGGGAATAACCCAATATAATATCCATCTCCACCTATTTTATATTACTTTTCCCATGGACTTTGTGCCATAACTTACTAAATGCAGCCTAGGTGGAGGGGTGGCACATGGAGGAGCCATGCCACCTTCCATTTTATAATATTACTACCATGGATTATATACAACACACCTTATGGGTCCTCTTACGTGGAAGGGTGGCACATGGTCATGCCCTGCCACCTCAACCCTGGGCCCTATGCGCACCATATTTTATTATACTATTGCCACATATACAAACACACACACATATTAATGCCTTTTTCCTTAGACAATTTTATCCATAATAGTTCCCCCCCCCCCAGGCAGGGAATGCACAGCATTTCCATGCCTGGGTCCATTACACACAAAGAAAGGCTTGAGGTAATGCTTGTTGATCACCTTCTTGCCATATGGTTCATGCAGCTCCTGAACTTGTATAGACCCATTGCTACATTCCTTGATGACTTTGTATGGACCAGTCCACAGTGGCAGAAACTTCTTATCCATTTGGTGGTCCAATCTATTATCAAAGCATAGCACAACATCCCCCTTAGCAAAGTGTCTTTCCCATCCCTTGCGAATCTTAGCATCCAAGCGGGCCTTTTGTCGATTCTTTTGGATCTCTGTTTGGTGTAGTGCAAGGCGTCAGGTTTCATCTAACTTCTCAAGTTGTACCAATCTGGCCTGTACATGTTCATCTTCTGTCATCCTCTGTTCTTGTGCCAATCTCAAAGCTGGAATCTCTATCTCTAGTGGTAAAATGGCCTCAGTACCATACACCAACTCAAAAGGAGTGTGACCTGTAGATGTTTTATGAGTGATGTTGTAAGCCCACATGGCTTCAGTGACCTTTTGATCCCACTGGATCCTGTTCCCTGTGGCCATTTTTCCCATGGTTTTACAAAGGAGGCCATTGGTCCGCTCTGTTTGACCCATGGATGCCGGATAATAGATACTAGAAGTGTGATGATCAATACCCATGCGATCCATGAGTAACTCCACTGCTTCATTTCATAATGGACTCCCATGGTCAGAGACAATCTCCATGGGTGTCCCAAACCTTGTGTAGATACATTCAAATATGAAATTTGAAACTGCCTTACCATTTGCAGCGGGGAGGGCGATAGCTTCAGCCCACTTAGTGACATACTGAGTGGCTACCAAAAGATACTTCTTTTTGCGGGCAGTCATGGGCAAGGGCCTGACAAAATCTATTCCCCACTTCTGAAATGGATGGATGGACATCACTGGGTGATGTTGCCCAGGACGCAAATCCTTCCTACCAAAGAATTGGCATGGTTCATAGGTTTTGCAATACAAAGTGACATCCTTGAACAAGGTCGGCCAATAGTATCCAGCATGTAAAATCTTCTTAGCTGTATAGTCACTGGCATAGTGGCCTCCACAAAATCCATCATGATAATGCTTCAATACCTTAGGCACTTCATCTGCATCAATGGCCCGTCTTAGTACCCCATCCTTGCCTTGACGGTACAACACCCCATCAAGGAGGGTGTAGCGCCTACTATCTCTGCGGATCTTCTTTCTCTCATAGCTAGTACTTTCTGGAGGAAAGGAGAAGCAGTCAGAAACCTGTAGATACCACCATACCATGGATCCCCAACTTCTATGGCCGCTACAAGGGTTACATCAAGGAACTCCTCTAAATCAATCAAAGCATTCTTCAAGTTGGAACAACCCCCTTTTACAATTTTGAAAGAAAAATCATATTCTTGTAGAACTACCAGCCATTTGGCCAATCGGCCCATGGAATTTGGTGATTGAAGAACCTGCTTTGCAAGACCAGTGCTAGTGAGTATAATGAAGGACTTTCCAACCACATAATGCTTAAATTTCTCAATGCAAAACACCAAAGACAAGGCATGCTTGTCAGCCTCTGAATAGCGTTGCTCAGTGTCGAGCAATTGTCGAGAAGCAAATCGAACGGGATACATGAACCAATCCTCCCCTTGCTAGAGAAGAATACCTATGAGAGTGTGCTTACCAAACCCAGGATTGATATAGAAAGTCTTTGACCAATCTGGATTGCGTAGAATGGGTTCTGAAGCCAGAGCATTCTTGATTTGTGCAAACCCATGATCACAATCCTCATCCTAAGAGAAATCAACCCCATCTTTTAATAGCATAGTCATGGGTCGTGTCAAAGTAGCATATAGATCAATGAAGCAGCAATAGTATCCTGCTAGATTGATAAATGAGCGTACCTGACGTTTGGTTGTTGGCGGGGAGAGCTTGAGGATAGCTTCTACCTTCTCAGGGTCAGGCTTGACGCCCTCGAATGAGACAATATGTCCCAATAACCTCCCTTGAGTCGCTCCAATGCTGCATTTCTCAGGGTTGAGACTGCCGTTTGCATCATTGACCCTTTGGAAGGCCAACCTAACCTTCATGACATGCTCCTTACGTGACGAGAATATACGAAAATCATCTAAAAACACCTCCAAGAAATCCCCCAAATAAGGAGCAAACACCATCTGCATAAATCTTTGAAAGGTAGCAGGAGCATTGGTGAGGCCAAATGGCATTACTTTGAATGCAAATGTCCCCTAGGGTGTGGCAAATGTGGTTTTAAGCACATCTTCTTTGGCAATTCTGATTTGATAAAACCCAGAGTAACCATCACAGAAAGTATACATCTCATGACCACTTACCTTCTCAAGAATGAGATCTTGAAAGGGCAGAGGATGATGATCCCTCTTGGTGGCTGCATTGAGTTTCTTATAGTCGATGCAGACCCACCACTTGTTGTTTTTCTTTGGGGTGACTACCACTGGTGAAACCCATTCAGTATTGTGAACCGGAACAATAAACCCAGCCTCTACAAGCTTCTACAACTTTGAGCGCAAAGCATCCGTCTGCAGGGGCCCTAATCTCCGACACTTCTAAGCCACAAGCTTCGCATCAGGCTTCAGCTCTATCTTGTGCTCTATGGCAGTCACATGGCGAAGGTGGTGGTAGCTAGTTGCAAAGAGGTCAAGGAAATCTTTGAACATTTCTAGGAACTCGTCTTTCTCACTTGGAGTGAGGTTTGGGGAAAGCATAGACTCAAGCTGTTGAGGACTAGCTGTTACCTTTTCTGCAGATGGCGGGGTCGGAGACACCCCCATCATGTAAACTTCCTCCTCTGAGAATTCCTCCCCCTTGTCTGATTCTTCCATTGATTCAGACACCGAGGATGAGAGAGTATCACTATCTTGCTCCTCTTCTTCTTCTGGTTCCGTGGCACCGGGTTGCACTGGGATCTTCTCCATAGAAGCACCGAAAGACATGTGTCCTGTCTTCCAATAGCTGACTGCATCACTCTTTCTCAACCATGGTCTCCCGAGTATGGCTGGGTAACTCTTGCCTGTATCTTTAATGTCCACTACATAGAAATTGGCAGTGGTGGTCAACCCATTGATAGTGATGGGCAAATCCTCAATGACTCCCAGGGTGGCGAGTTGTCGACCATCTGCTACCTTGATTTGAGTGGAGGAACGCATTGTACATTTCAAATTCAATTTCTTCATGATTCGGGGCACCATGATATTACATGCAACTCCCCCATTAACACACACATTTTTGACACGGCAATTATCTATGATGACATCGACTGTGTGTGGGTGCCGATCAATTTCTTCAGAGATAGAAGATACCTCTCTTACCTTTCCCTTTTTCTTGTTCCTCCTTGTTGAGAGCCCTTGCTGCAGCTCACGTCTCACCTTAGGGCTTAATGCTATTAGTTGAGGGAGCATGATGCTCAAAGAACGATGAGCAAGGTCCTGAACGACCGAATAGTCTTCTTGCCCCGAGCCGATGGGATAATCCGAGGGCGACGACTTACTCCTACGGGATCTTTTAGTCTTCTCTGTTGGTGGGTTTGCCATTTCAGCATCTGAGGGCTCTGAGAAGGACACCTTCTTCCTAGGGCGGCCCGGTCCACGGTTTGGAGAGGGTCCGAGGTGGTACGACTTCTTTTCCCAAGGTCAAGGATCTCTACATCAGAATCCTCAGTGCCAGACTCACTTAAAAGATTCACCCTTGGAATATTGGGGCATTTCGTGCGATAATGACCCTTCTGGTGGCACTCGTAGCATACAACATTAGCACGGTCTCTTGGAGGGCGGTTGGCTTCATTTCTGATGCCCACCATCTCAAGCCGAAGATCATTCAGGGCCTTGGCTAGGTCATTGACTCCAGGTTCTGTTGCAGGGGGGGCCTCTTTAGGTGGAGGGGCCGAGGGAGTAGAAAGGAGGGGGGCTCGTGGGCGAGGCTGGGGAAATCTTTGAGGTGGAGGGTGAGAGTATACACCTTGTTGAGGGTAAGCATCTAAGGGAGGACCATACATTTGAGGCAGAGGCGGTGGATACATCCCTAATGAGGGGTGGGGGTATGCCCCTGAGTTCGACCCCACAGGTTATTGTTGTAGGAATTGAGGGGGTTGCGGAGGGACAATCGTCTTCTTTGAAGCGGGGTCAGACTGAACTTTATCAAATTTTTGAGCAATCTCATGTGCTAGCACCATAGTTTCTGGATTCTCCCATTTAAGCTTGAGGCAGAATTCATCACTTGCTCCTGCTACAAGGTAGCCCAGCACATGCTGAGTCATTCCAGCTCGAAATCCGGCATTGTCCTCCTGTGTGGCCGCTTGATCCACATATCGACGCACCGTCTCACCTTCTGACTACTTCAAGTTTGCCACCTGCAGGTACACATTCTTTGGCTCCTCTTCTTTACCGAAATACTCAATCATTGCTGCTGTCAACCTTGGCCAACTTTGGCGAACGTCTTCGGCCTGCTTCTCATACCACACTTGAGCCAAACCCTCTAGAAATGTGTGAAGAACCAACAGCCATCTGTCTTCAATAAGAAAGTTGAGAGAAACACAACGGCGCTTGAAGGCCACAAGATACTCATTTGGATTTTCGTCCACTTGTCCACAAAACACGGGAATGTCAGCCATGCTTGGAAGATGGAAAAGAGAGTGGCAAGACGAGGCTTATCTATGGACAAACAATAGAAAGAGGAAGCTTGAACTGAAAATCGGGTGAAGATACATCCACAAAGCACACATAGGCAGGGTAGGGTGTGACTGGTGTAGTGTGAAATACTACACGGGAAGAATCTTTAGCATAGAATAGCACATACACAATCTTAAAAGGACCAACCCTCATGATATCACATCCATCTTTACAAGTGAGGGTTGCTGCTGTCAACCTTGGCCAGCTTTGGCGAACGTCTTCGGCCTGCTTCTCATACCACACTTGAGCCAAACCCTCTAGAAATGTGGGAAGAACCAACAGCCATCTGTCTTCAGTAAGAAAGTTGAGAGAAACACAACGGCGCTTGAAGGCCACAAGATACTCATTTGGATTTTCTTCCACTCGTCCACAAAACACGGGAATGTCAACCATGCTTGGAAGATGGAAAAGAGAGTGGCAAGACGAGGCTTATCTATGGACAAACAATAGAAAGAGGAAGCTTGAACTGAAAATCGGGTGAAGATACATCCACAAAGCACACATAGGCAGGGTAGGGTGTGACTGGTGTATTGTGAAATACTACACGGGAAGAATCTTCAGCATATAATAGCACATATACAATCTTAAAAGGACCAACCCTCATGATATCACATCCATCTTTACAAGCGAGGGTTAGAGACGCGGCGCTGCATGAGGTTGTTCATCAAGGCAAACAAGAATGCTATGACAAATGTCAACAGTTGGAGAGCTTGCACATCACCTTCAGCTTCTTCCAGTTCTTGTAGTCGCCATGCTATTTCTTCAAGGGGTGTGTGGTCTGGCATCCTTCTTTTGAGAAATGTCCTTGAGGACCTTGCTGATGATCTTCCGAAGTCGGTGAGCTCGTATCAAGTATGCCCAACACTTAGTTTCATGATGACAACAACCTTTGCATTCCTTACAAATGATCACCCTCCTTCGTGGCTTGCGGCTTTGTTGGGGTGGTGCTTCCACTCGCGTCATGCGTGATTGAAGTACAAGCTTCACGTGCCAAGAAAGATTCAGCAACTAGATTTCGAGCTCGAGGGATATGCTGAATTTTTACCTCTTCAAATTGGTTGCAAAGTTCCAATGCTTGTTGATGTCGTGGAACCAAGCCTTTGCTCCGCACCTTCCACCTTCCACTAACTTGTTCACACACTAGTTGAGAATCCCCTTGCACTTCAAGTTGCTTGACGTGATGTTCTTGTGCCTTTTGTAGCCCAAAAATGAGCGCCGAGTACTCAGCTTGATTGCAAGTACTTGCAGGTGCAGACTTGCTGTAACAATACTCCTCACCACCCGGTGAAGTGAGCTTCACACCCACGCCAACAGCCTTGGTCGAAGGTTTGTAAGCTCCATCAAATTGAAGGATCCAAGATGTCATCACACCAAGACTAAAATTCAGACATCCCAAGTTTCTCGGTAGTCCAGGATAGGTAGAAGGAGAGGGTGGGGAGAATTCAACACTTGAGCCAAACGTTTAGCACCAAATAAACTTGCAATCCTTTGTTGATAGTTTATCTTTAGACCAAAAAGAATTACAACTTGAAGCTCAAAATGAGGCACAAAAGGTTGATTAGGTACAAATGGATTCCTTGGTCGAAACATTACCAACCATAGCCGAGGCCTAGAAACCTTTGTAGTGAGATTGAGAATAACCCATTCAGGACGAGCTTATCCACAGGAATTAACAAGCAGATGCGCCAAATCTCCCCCCAAGCATGGGGAGCATCCCACCCTTCGATGAAGGACACCATTTTAATTACCTCTGAAGCAGCAAGTAGTTCGATCACTGCACAATGAGTAGAAGTAAAATCAAAGTTCTCCCAACGTATCAGTAGTTCTTCACCATGAATCATCCACGGTGTATCATTCCACCCGTCATCTCCTTGAACAATGCACTGGACAATTAGCCGTTGAAGGTTGAAATGAAGATCAAGGAAGAGATCTCGTGCATTGGTAGCCGTAAGGTGCGGAGGACTAGGCACCAAATCCTTAAACGCATCGAGAAGTGACATAAATATCCACCCTCCTCGTGTGGCATGCATCCGTGAAGTGGACTTGGAGAAGTTCCGAATCGGCGATCTAGCAGGAGATGTGAATAGAGCACATGAAATGAAGTACTTTTGCTTTTTATAGCAAGAGTAAACTCCCCACGGTTAGAGAGTTACAGTTCTCGAGATTTCAATATATAAACAAAAATCATTACATTTTCATCACTTCCAACTTGTTGGCCCAATGATAAGTCTCCCTTTTGTGAAGGGGGAGATCTTGGGTTCAAATCCTACTCTTTAATAAAAAGAGAGGAGAGGAGAGGAGAAGGAGAAGAGAAAGAGAAGAGAGAGGGGGGCGCGGGATCTCTCGGGGGGGTCACTCATCATATGTAACCCTATCACGTGAGTTCAACAGAAGGATTTTTTTTATTTCTAAAATTTATAGAAATAAATATACATAAGGGACTATTTAAAATAGTTTTGGAAAAAATTTACAGATTTGTATAGAAAAGGGGTACATTTTATTCATGAAATTTTTTACAGATAAGGGACTTTAGATATAGGCCTTGAACGCACGTGATATAGAGGGTTTATACATAGTGACCCCCCCGAGCGGGATCTGCTGTTACAGTTTTGCAGAAACTCAGAAAACTGTCCGCGACCAAAACATGCAACAGCCCAAAAAATTGTCGCATGGGTGAACACAGTAGACGCGCGGAGCGAGAAAACTGTCCGCGACCAGAAGACGCAGTAGCCCAGAAAACTGTCGCACGGGTGAACACAGTAGATGCGCGAATCGAATGCGCGCGCAGTAGCTTAGAAGGAGCACAGATGGTACAATTTTGCAGATGTGACTGGTACGAGCAGAAGATTCGCCACTAGCCATGGAGATTTCGATCCCAGCAGCCACACCATTTCTGTTAGCCGGAAAAGAAATCAAGACCAAAGGCTAGAGGCTAAGCATGGCGATGCTCGAGGACCATAAAGGAAAGGAGATCGTGTGAGATCAGACCTTTCTTATCATACTTTATTGTGAGAGAAGCCACGGTATCAAGGTATTCCAAGCAAGCAAGGCTCTCAATAATATTTATATGGTGTCCTTTTGTGATAAGAGCTTCAAACAAATGTCCCATTCGACACAATGTGACTTCCCATCCGGATGGCAGTAAAAATTCCATCATACTAATTAAAAGATCAGTACTTTTTGCTGGCCTTTCATAGTGATTTTTGTTGCGATGGAGGGGACTTGGAGCTTCATGCTCTTCCAGTAGTAGTTGCAATCTCTTTGCATTCCCTCTTATGTTGTTTTGTAAGGAGTGATCATTGTAAGGGCTCTTCATGCACAAGAAAAAGGTTTCAAGACTCTGTATCTTGAGACCGCATTCTCTCTTGTCCCTTTTTCTTGAGTATATACCATTGTAAATCTTAAGCTCATTGCCATATTGTTTTTCTAGGGTAGTAGACATTTTTTCCTTGTCATCTTTATCAGCAAATATGACTATGTTACATAGTCCCACTCTACCAATGGTGGTATGTAATATTCTGTCAAGGAGTTGACGAATGTCATCGGGTGATATTTCATAGACAAAGAAAAGATGAGGCCTCTCCCAAGTAGTGTCGTCGGACGAAAAATCATTCAATGAAACTCCCTTGCACTCAACACTCTTTCCAGACTCTGAAATGATTTCATGTATGAAAAAAAAGCCCTTGTTCAAAGTTTTTTCTTTTCTGAGAGTGTGCTTATTGATGACTTTTTGTGCATATGCATACACATTTTCTGGAATGTCACTTGTCATAGAAGGAGTAATTTCAGATCCATCATCTTCTACCTTCACCCATTTATGCGCCCAAGCCTTCTGTTTAGCCGACGGTAAAGCTGATGCCATCTGCCTCACAATGCTATGATCAATTTTACATTGGCTAATTGGAATATTTTTTTCTGCCAACAAATATTCAATTGCACTCTTTACCGCATCACGCTTGACCTGTTGGATGATGCAATCTTCCATGCAATGATCTTTATCCTTTTTGCCAAAAAACCATTCTTTGGACATTAATTTCTCTGCAGCAAGACTTGCGTATTTGTCTGGTAAGTTTCTTAGAGGCCTCCACATCCGAGCTATCATCTCTTTTTTCTCAATCTTCTTTGCCTTGTCTTTAATCAATGATGGAGCCTCATATGTGACATCTCCCTTCTCACATGCAAGACACACGTCTTTGATCTGATGAAAAACTTCACCACTATGAAAAAGTATGCTTGTGTAGTCTTGATACCTATCCCTTACTGCCTGAAAGCTTGTAATCACCTCTGCTCTTTCCTGCTTTCCCCTTGGTACAATGGCACTCAAGCATGTGTAGAAGTCAACAAGATTATCCGCTTCCACTTTAGTTGCAGTTCTTTTGAGAGTGGTCACAGGAGAATGAAAAGTTCTCCATATGGTCCTAGCTTTGAGCAACATCTCTGAAGTGGAGGTGATTTTTCGTAGTGCATAAATGTCATGATTAAGTCTTTCCGACTCAAACAAATATTTTTACTCGTTCTTGAAGATACAAATGCATGCAGAATAGTAGTGAAATTGAGGCACACTCGTGAAGGCTTGATAAGTAATTTCTCCTTTGTTGTATGCCTCTCTAGAGTGCTCATTACAAGCATAGGCATAGTGCTAACCATCTATTGCCTCAAATGTGCAATGAGCTAAGAAATTTCTCTTGGCATCCTTTATATGTCGTTCTAGATCATTCACTGAACTCTGTCCTTCTTGAAGTGAGGGAACTTATTTTCCGAGGAACTTAGTGAATTGCATCTCAAAATCTGTAGGCTGAGAGAAATTGATGAATTGACTATAATCTCCTATGATTGGCCAAAATGCTCTTGGATGGAGTACCAAATTAGAAACAATTGGTTTTTTTCCATCAATCAAAGCCTGAAATTTTTTTTCAGCATAGACATTATCTAAGGTCCTGCTGTTGGTGAAGACACTTGTTTTGACCACCGTTGAAGCATGTATAACTTGAGTCTTTTAGCCCCATATATATCCTGGATCCTCATCTGTCACAGCCTCATTCAAGCAAAGATTTATGTTCTTCATTAATAACATTTCTGCTTCTAAATCTGACTCCATTTCAAGACCCTCCGCATCCTCTTCGTGTTCTTCCTCTTCTCTTCTTTGCCCTTTCTTTGTATATGAATGACCTCTTTTTCGAGTTATAGGACTTGGAACTGTAGCTCGTGAAGTACTTGCCTTTTGCATTTGACGTCGGGGTTTATTTTTTAGGGGCTCTATGTGAACCACTTTAGATCGCCCTACTTCTTCTTCTATTGCCTCAACTTCAGGTATACTTAAGGGCTTCACTTGTTCTGTTATTCCATCAACTTCATGAGTTACACCATCTAAGTGAGTAATACCATGAACAAGAGATGTGTGTGCATGTCTTGTCTTATCTGATGCATGTCCTGTCTTCACCAATTCAATTTATGTCTGAGATGCATGTGCATGTCCTATATCATCTGATGCATGTCCTGTCTTCACCAATTCAATTCCTGTCTTAGATGTAGATCCCTTGTAAGCATCCACGTGTACAAGACCCTCATCCAATGCTACAATGTGTTATGTCTCATCCACTCCAGTTCCTCTCTCATTTGTATTACCATGAACCAAGTCTACATGGCATGTCTCATCACTTCCTTTCTCATGTGTGGATTCTTGCACCTTAGGTCCCTCCAATGAAGTTGAACCTTGTTCAATGACACCCTGAAAGTATTCAAGGATAATCTTTGACTGCATTTTTCTTGCTTCCTCAATGGGAAATTCCTCCCACACATGTTGGAGGATCTCCAATGTAGGAACCAATTCAGGAAATCTAAGTGCTTTTGGCGGCGGCATCACAAAGTGCATTGCATCTTTCTTAGAAAGAAGAAACAATCTGTTACTCATTCTTGACTTTGTGTAAATCATCATTGTACTGCTATCTTTTTCTATTTTTATTCCTAGTAAGGTGCCCCCTTGAATCAAATTGCTCTTTGAGAAAGATACATTTGATGCCCACTCATCTTTCTCCAACTCTCTCTTTGTCATCACTAGAATGAGATTTCCTTTACTTAATACCAAGAACCATGCTTTCTTTGTTGTGTCAACAACGGTCCAGTTTGTGAAGTCCTTTGGGCCATAAATTCTTCCATTGTATTTCAATGTCATACCATTAACAAATGTTGTAGCCTCAAGATCCATCCTATATTAAAGCACAACAAAAATTTTAGGTACTAAATTGACAAACTACAATTACTTTGATAAATCAAAAGTACAATGAGTCCCATTAATACACCTCAAGTTTTTATTCTTCCCAATCGTATGTGTGTCAATTTCATGCTTTGGGAATAGCCTAAAAGGCTTTATAAGGCTTAGACACATGCATAAATGTGAAAAAAAATAAGGATTTACAATGAACTCGTGGATAGTGTAAAATGAAATAAAGTACAATCGAATACAAATTTGAAGTCTGTTAGATATAAGTGTAAAATGTTCTGTCAACTCCCGCAACTGATATAAGTGTAAAATGCTCTGTCAACTCCCACAACTGGTACAAATATAATCTGCTCTGTCTAGTCCCTTAACTGATTCAACTGTAATCTGTCATGTCCACCAGGGATGATTTTTTCAAGTTAGTTTCGTTAAGAAGCTAAACTTTTATATTGGCATTAAAAGTTTATATGTTTTAATAAAAATAAAGTTTCATACATTCGCCAGGATTTGAAACTTTTATGCAAAAAAATTTAAAGTTTTGCCAAGATTTACATCTTTTCCTTCAAAACTCAAAAGAAAATATATTAAAAAGTACTACATTCTACCAATATTGTGTACTACATTCTACCAATATTGTGAAACTTTAAAAATGAGCTTGAAATCTTTTGCTAAGATTTTATATTAATATATAAGCATAGCTTTGATAAAAACATCCCTGATGTCCACTGATACAACATGCAATCATCTTGAAAGTTTAAAAACCTTGATCGTTGCTTAAATGGTAGGGTTGTTGTGAGTGTGAAACCGAATGTGAACGAATGGACTGACTCCGATTAGGAACTAGTCGGGAAATTTTGAGCATGGCTTTGATTGGTTTTTTTGGAGTTCTCTCCTCTAAGGACAAACTAATCTATGCTAATCTAGACTACACCAACCGTCGAAGCGAAGAAAAGCAAGAAATAATTTATTTTCCATTGTTCTTTTTAATATGCTTAGGTTGCGAATTAAAAGCAAGGAATAATCTATTTTTCATTATTCTTTTTAATATACTCAGGTTGCGAGTTTAAAAAAGATAAAATTTATATTTTCAAAAACTAATTTACTTACAACTCATAAGAATTGAACATTCACATTAATAAGAAGTTAAAATCTTATTAAATGACAAAAAATACAAATTTAATTTGACTCCAAATCTTAAACCCTAAACCCTAAACCCTAAAAGCGAAACCCAAACCCTCAAATCTTAAAACCTAACCCCAAATCTTGAACCCTAAACCCAAACTCCCAAACCCTGAACCCTAAATCCAAACCCTAAACCCTAAACCCAAATCCCCAAACCCTAAATCCTAAACCCTAAACCCTAACCTCCAAACCTTAAAACCCTAAAACCTAACCCCAAAACCCAAAACCCTAAACCCAAACCTCTAAACCCTAAACCCTAAACCCTAAACCCTAAACCCAAACCCCCAAACCCTAAACCCTAACCCCAAATCCTAAACCCTAATCCCTAAAGCGTGAATCCCAAAACCTAAACCCTAAACCCTAAACCCTAACCCCCAAATACTAACGCCCTAAACACCAACCCCAAACCCAAACCCTAAACCGTAAACCGCGAACCCCTAACCCCAAACCCTAAGCCCTGACTCCGAAACCCTAAACCCTCATCCCCAAACCTTAAACCCAAATCCCCAAACTCTTTTTTAATTCAAATTAATTTAACTTAAAACTAATAAGAATTTAAAATTCACAATCATAAGAAGTTTAAATTTTGACAAAGTAAATTCTTATTAGTTTGAAATCACAAATTTTGAAATATAAATAAATTCAATTTAACTTAAAGTTTATGAAAAAATAACATAAAATTAAGAAAATAAGACTTATAATTTTGAAATCACAAAATTTGAAATATAAATAAATTCAATTTAACTTAAAGTTTATGAAAAAATAACGTAAAATTAAGAAAATAAGACCTAAAATTAAAAACTTAATATTTACCTAGAAGAATATATTAATTCTCCCTAAAAAGAAATAAATTAAAGTAATAATAATGAATGTAAGTTAAACTACTTTTAAAATTTAAAAAATATAATAAAATTAAAATTATACTTTCTATATTCCAAAATAAAATGCATTTTTGTAAACTATATTTCAGATAATTTAATTGAGAAATTAAACTAGTAAATTGAAAATGGAAGTGAAACTCATTTTAAAGTTAAGAAAAAAGGAAAATTTAAAATTCAAGTTTCCACAAGTTTTCCTTTTCGCACACGTTTGTCTTTTCACACTTTTCAAGTTTCCACATGTTTGTCTTTTCAAACACACGGTTGTCTTTTATCACAATTTTCAAGTTTCCACATGTTTATCTTTTCAAACACAAGGATTCATAGTTTAAAAAAAGGCGAGAAATTTAAAATTCAAGTTTCCACACGTTTCTCTTTTCAAACACCAAGGTTTATAGTTTTGTTTGTTTAAGTTTCGACTAAATCACACACCAATCTCCTCTAATATGCCTCATTGATTGTAGCTCCCAAATTCTTCCATCAAAACATCTCTCCTTTATCTCTCCTTGATCGTCGCCCACTCATTTCTCCTCCTCATTGGTAAGATTTTCTATCTCTGATTGTACTTTCTCTTCCGCCCTCCCTCTCTAAATTTTCATCTCTCGTCCATCTCTCGTCAATCTCTCTCATCTCCTCTCTTCTTCTTCTCTCTCTCTCTCTCACGCTAGTACACTTCTCTCTTCTTCTTGTCTCTCTCTCTCTCTCTCTCTCTCTCTCTCTCTAGTACGCTTCTCTCTCTCTCGTCTCTCCGCTCCCTCTCTTTTTCTCTTCTCTCTCTCTCTCTCTCTTTGTCTCTCCTTTTTATTTCCTCTCCCCTCTAGTCTATGTTTCCTCTCATCTTTATTTACTCTCTCTCCTCCTCTTCATTTCCTCTCTCTCTCTCTCTCTCTCTCTCTTTCTCTCTCTCCCACTCTCTCCACTCTTTTTCTCTCTCTCTCTCTCACTTGCGCACTGCGCCTCTCTCTCTTCTCTCTCGCTCTCCTACTCTCTCCCACTCTATCTTTCTCTACTCTCTCTCCCACTCCCCCCCCTCTCTCTCTCTCACTGCCGTGGCAGTGCGCCCCCCTCTCTCCCTCCCACTCTCTCTCGCTCTCCTACTCTCTCTCCTCTCTCTCCCACTCCCTCTCTCTCCCACTCCCTCTCTTGCAGTGCCTATGCCCCTCTCTCTCCCTCCCACTCTCTCTCTCCCTCTCTCTCTCTCTCTCTCTCTCTCTCTCTCTCTCCTCTCTCTCCCACTCCTCCCACTCTCTCTCTCTCTCTCTCTCTCTCTCTCTCTCTCTCTCTCATGCCCCTCTCTCCCTCCCTCTCTCTCCCTCCCCACTCTCTCCCTCCCCCCCTCGCGCTGCGCCTCCCCCCCTCTCTCTCCCCACTCTCTCTCCCCCTCTCTCTCTCGCACGCTGCCGCAGCAGCGCGCCCCTCTCTCTCTCTCCCTTCCCTCGCGCTGTGCCTGCCTTCCCTCTCTCTCTCCCCACTCTCTCTCTCTCCCTGCTCTCTCTCTCTCTCGCGCGCTGCCGCGACAGCGCATCCCTCTCTCCCTCCCCCCCTCGCGCTGCGCCTCCCCCCCCTCTCTCTCTCCCCACTCTCTCTCTCCCCGCTCTCTCTCTCACGCGCTGATGTGGCAGTGGCAGCGCGCCCCTCTCTCCCTGCCCCTCTCTCTCTCTCCCCCCCTCGCGCTATGCCTCCGCCCCCCTCTCTCTCTCTCTCTCCCCCTATCTCTCTCGCGCGCTACCGCGGCAGTGCGCCCCTCTCTCCCTCCCCCTCTCTCTCTCCCCCCCTCATGTTGTGCCTCCTCCCTCTCTCTCTCTCCCCAATCTCTCTCTCCTCCCCCTCTCTCTCTCGCATGCTACCGCGGCAGCGCGCCACTCTCCCTCCCCACTCTCTCCCTCCCCCCCTCGTGCTGTGCCTCCCTCCCTCTCTCTCTCTCCCCACTCTCTCTCTCCCCCCTCTCTCTCTCGCGCGCTGCCGCGGTAGCGTGGCTGCGCGCCCCTCTCTCCCTCCCCCTCTCTCTCTCCCCCCCTCGCGCTGTGCCTCCCCCCCCTCTCTCTCTCTCCCCACTCTATCTCTCCCCCCTGTCTCTCTCGCGCACTGCCATGGCAGTGCGCCCCTCTCCCTCCCTCTCTCTCTCTCCCTCCCCACACTCTCTCTCCCCCCCCTCGCGTTGCGCCTCCCCCCCCTCTCTCTCTCCCCACTCTCTCTCTCCCCCCCTCTCTCTCTTGCGCGCTGCCACGACAGCGTGCCCCTCTCTCCCTCCCTCTCTCTCCCTCCCCCCCTCGCGCTGCGCCTCCCTCTCTCTCTCTCCCCCCTCTCTCTCTCCCCCCTCTCTCTCTCTCCCCCCCTCGCGCTGTGGCTCCCCCCCCTCTCTCTCTCTCCCCACTCTCTCTCTCCCCTCCCTCTCTCTCTCGCGCGCTGTCGCGGTAGCGCAGCAGTGCGCCCCTCTCTCCCTCCCCACTCTCTCTCTCCCCACTCTCTCTCTCCCCTCCCTCTCTCTCTCGTGCGCTGTCGCGGTAGCGCAGCAGTGCGCCCCTCTCTCCCTCCCCACTCTCTCTCTCCCCCCGCTCACGCTGTGCCTCCCCCCTTGTCTCTCTCCCCACTCTCTCTCTCCCCCCTCTCTCTCTCGTGTGCTGTCGCGGCAACGCGCCCCTCTCTCCCTCCCTCTCTCTCCCTCCCCCCCTCGCGCTGTGCCTCCCCCCTCTCTCTCTCTCCCCTCTCTCTCTCCCCCCCACTCTCTCTCTCCCCCCCCTCACGTTGTGCCTCCCCCCCCCTCTCTCTCTCCCCACTCTCTCTCTCCCCCCTCTCTCTCTCACGCGCTGTCGCGGCAGCGCGCCCCTCTCTCCCTCCCTCTCTCTCCCTCCCCGCCTCGCGCCTCCCCCCTCTCTCTCTCTCCCCACTTTCTTTCTCCTTCCCCACTCTCTCTCTCTCCCCCCCTCGCGCTGCGCCTTCCCCCCTCTCTCTCTCTCGCCACTCTCTCTCTCCCCCCCTCTCTCTCTCGCACGCTGCCGTGACAGCGCGCCCCACTCTCTTCCTCCCTCTCTCTCCCTCCCCACTCTCTCTCTCTCTCCTTCGCGTTGCGCCTCCCCCCCCTCTCTCTCTCCCCCTCTCTCTCTCGCGGTCTCTCTCTCTCCCTCTCGGCACTCCTTTCTCTCTCTCTCTCTCTTTTCTCTCTCTCTCTCTCTCTCCCTCTCGGCACTCCTTTCTCTCTCTCTCCCCCTCCCTCTGTCGCGCTCTCTCTCCTTTCCCTCTCTCCCTTTCTCTCTCACGCCTCTCTCTCCCTCTTGTCTCTCCCATCTCCCGCAGCCCTCTACCGCTCTCTCTCCCTCTATCTCTCTCTCACATCTCTCTCCTCTTGCGTGGTCTCTCTCTCTCTCTCTCTCTTGCGAATCTCTCCCTCCCTCTCTCTCTCTCCCTCTCCTCTCACGGCCCCCCTCTCTCTCTCTCCTCTCGCGCGGCCCTCCCCTCTCTCTCTCTCTTTTACCTCTCACCCTCTCTCTCTAAACGTCTCTCCTCTCTCTTCCTCTCTCTCTCTAAAAGTCTCTCCTCTCTCTCCCTCTCTCTCCCTCTCTCTCCCTCTCTCTCTCTTTTGCTGCCGAGGCAGCAAGACTCTCTCTCTTATAATCTCTCTCTAAAAGTCTTTCCTTCACTTTTCTCTCTCTCTAAGCTCTCTCTCTATAATAAAATTTCAAAGAATACAAATTTAAAAACAAGTACCTGGAAAAAAGTTGAGATCTATGCTTGTGCTTGCTTTTGCTCTTCCTCCTCTTTTTGCTTCTCCTCTTGCTCTTCCTTGTTGAAATGAGGAAAACAATGAGAGAAGGAGAGTATATATAAGAAAAACTAGGGTTTTAAGTGCTTCTCTCTCATTGGTCCTTCTATATCATTATCTCCTCTCCCATTGGCCTCTCCATTAGATTATCTTCTCTCCCTCTCCCACCCACTCCCATCCTCCCACCCCATTCCCATTCCCACCCCCATCCTCCCACCCCACCTCCCCCATTCCCACTCCCACGCCCACGCCCATTCTCCCACCTTCCCCATTTCCACTCCCTCTCCCACTCCCATCCTCCCACCCCACCCCTCCCACTCCCACTCCCATCCTCCCACCCTCACCCCACCCCCACCTCCCCCATTCCCACTCCCACTCCCATTCTCCCACCCACTCCCATCCTCCCACCTCCACCTCTCACTCCCACTCCCATCCTCCCACCCCCACCCCTCCCCCCCCCATTCCCACTCCCACTCCCATTCTCCCACCCTATCCTCCCACCCCACCCCTCCCACTCCCATCCTCCCACTCCCTCTCCCACTCCCACACCCATTTTCCCACCCCCACCTCCCCCATTCCCACTCCCTCTCCCATCGTCCCACCCCACCCCTCCCACTTCCACCCCCACCTCCCCCATTCCTACTCCCTCTCCCACTCCCATCCTCCCACCCCACCCCTCCCACTCCCACCCCCACCTCCCCCATTCCCACTCCCTCTCCCACTCCCATCCTCCCACTCCCACTCCCCACCCCTCCCACTCCCACTCCCATCCTCCCACCGTCACCCCACCCCCACCTCCCCCATTCCCACTCCCTCTCCCACTCCCACTCCCATTCTCCCACCCCCACCCCCACCTCCCCCATTCCCACTCCCTCTCCCACTCCCACTCCCATCCTCCCACCCCCACCCCCACCGCCCCCATTCCCACTCCCTCTCCCACTCTCCCTTTCTCCCACTACCACCCTCCCACACTCCCTTTCTCCACACTCCCACTCTCCCTTTCTCCCACTACCACCCTCCCAACTCCCACTCCCATTCCCACATTCCTACTATCAATTCCACTACTACTTATGAATTCTAATTAAAACCAATACTTTAAATGATATTACTGAAAACACTCATAGGATCTAAGGTTTAGAATTTGGTGGTTTGGGGTTTGGTGAGTTAGGGTTTAGGGTCTAGGGTTTGTGAGTTAGGGTTAGGGTTTAGGGTTTGTGAGTTAGGGTTTAGGGTTTGGTGGTTTGGATTTAGGGTTTGGGGGTAGGGTTTAGGGTTTAGGGTTTAAGGTTTGGGAGTTAGGGTTTAGGGTTCAGGGTTTGAGGCTTAGGGTTTAGGGTTCAGGGTTTAGGGATTAGGGTTTAGGGTTTGGTGGTTTGGGTTTAGGGTTTAGGGGGTAGGGTTTAGGGTTTAGGGTTTGGGGCTTTGGGTTTAGAATTTTGGGTTAGTGTTTAGGGTTTGGGGGTTAGGGTTTAGGGTTTAGGGTTTAGGGTTTGGGAGTTAGGGTTTAGGGTTTAGGGTTTGGGAGTTAGGGTTTAGGGTTTAGGGTTTATGGTTTAGGGTTTGGGTTTTTTATTGTTTAGGGTTGAGGGTTTAGATAAGCAAGATTAACATTTACTGTTTAGGGATTAGGGATTAGGAGTTAGGGTTTATGAGTTTAGGATTAGGTATTAGGGTTTAGGGTTTGAGGGTTAGGCTTTAAGGGTTAGGGTTTAGGAATTAGAGTTTTGGGAATAGGATTTTGGGATTAGGGATTAGGGGTTAGGGTTTACGGATTAGGATTTAGGGGTTTAGGATTTAGGTTTAGGAATTAGTGTTTAGGATCTAGGGCTTAGGGTTTAAGGGTTTAGGAATTAGGGATTAGGGTATAGAATTTAGGGTTTAGAAATTAGGGGTTAGGGTTTAGGGTTTAGTAATTAGGGTTTATGGTTTCAAGGGTCAAATTAGGGTTTAGGGTTTGGGGGTTAGGATTTAGGGTTTAGAGTTTAGGATTTGATTAAATTTTTAAACAAGATCTAGATTTTTAAATCATTAATAAAGCAGATTATTGAGAAGACACTAATGTTCTTTATAATGGTTGTTACAGCTTGTTTGCAAAGGAAACTCACAAAGGAGATGGCTACAAAATTTATTCCGGGGATGGAGGTGATTCTATGTTGCAAAAGAGAAGTAGTTGCATTTGCTACAATCCATGAAAGTGATCCAAATTCTTTTTGTCACTTTAGAAGACTTGGCGAAGATAAGGTGGCGGTTATCGTATCAAGGATTCTTAGTGCACATGTTGAGCTAAAGCATAAGTGTGGGGATATGGAAATCCTTGGAGATGTTATGCCCTATCATACTTCCAACAAAGCATTTATTGCATGGGACAAAGATGAGACTTATCTAACACATGTCATTAGGAATACAAAGTGCATATCTTTGGATTTTAGAGTGGGAGATATTTTACAAATGTTATCATTTGCAAATAAGAATGTAGCAGAAGGTCAAGTCTTGGGATTTGAACGTGGAACACTGGAAATTTGCGCAGATGAGAATTCAAAAAGTTACTGATGATGGTATGGATGATAACTAATGTCATTGGATGGTCCCTACTATGAGGTAGGTAAGGATTTGAGATGGAGCATGCAATTTTTAAAGATTGGAAAGACTCGGCATGTGGTTTTTAATGATAAACATAATGTATACTACAACATCAAAGAATTGAAAGAATATGCCAATGTACCAAGCTCTATTCCTTCAGAGATGGATGATTCCAATGCACTCAACTATAGCACTGATGTCTTATCAGAAGTAGATGAGTTCATTGGTACCGAGAAAGAAAAATATTTCACAAGTGATGCCTTATCCGGGGTGGATGAGTTCATGCACATTGAGAACTTGGGCAAAGGTGTCAAAAGTGATATATTTTCAAGCATGGATGGCTTCATGGATACTGATAAAGTTCTTGGAGTCAAACCAAGTAACTATGGAATTATGGAAATCATGCACGATAGTATAATGAGTGATGTTCTCTCTGGAATAGAGGAGTTTCAAGACTATGGAGTTATGAAATCCATAGAAAGTGCATCGATGAGTGATGTTCTCTCAGGAATAGAAGAGTTTGCAGACCATTCTGGACACTCTATCACCACTGACTATGGAGTTATGAAATCCATAGAAAGTGCATCAATGAGTGATGTTCTCTCAAAAATAGATGAGTTTGAAGATCATTCGGGACACTCTAATGCCATTGTGACAAGTGGTTCTATGATTGTATCAAAAGTAGGTGAGATCAACAAAGGACTATTCGGTATTTGACTTTGATTGTGAAATAGTTAATGTTACAAATGGTTTGACGAATGTATCAAAAGCAAGGATGACATCAACAAAGGAATATTCAGTATTTGACTGTCAGAGTAATAAGATCAAGGATGCAACATCTCATGAAAACAACGTGATAAATAAATCTTACAAGGAGAACTACACAAATCCAAATAAGAATGTACAGAAGGTCCCAAAATAGACATACAGATGCATGAAAAGACAACGAGTCCAGGCAGATCCAGAAAAGCAACCAAAGATAATAAGAGTAATGAATGAAGATGTTATGCTAAAAGCAATGCGATCTACATGGTGTAAGCGTACATGTATGCGATCCATTAACTTACATGACATCAAGGGTTGTAGAGAACATGTCTGGCAAAGGAAAGGAAGTAGAAGAATTGAATACCTACTCATGAGATTATTTTCCTTTCTTGTAAATGATAAGAGAAGGGGAAGCTCAGGACAACAGATAAGGCCTCTTATAAATGGAAAAAGTATTTGCAATAATGCATATTGCATTATTACAGGAAGTATTTAACTCTATTGGAGAAACACAGAGGCAAAGAGGGCATGCACCGGCATCTTTTCATACTTTGTATACTCTTTGGAAAAAAAGATTTGGACATGTTAAAATCCCAAAGAGGCAAAAAATGTCAAAGTGCAATGACTGTGATGATCTAAAGCGAGCACTTGAGAGTGCAACATCTCCAGAACAAAAAGAAGCTTACAAAAAAAAGAGAGAATTTCATCATGGACTTGTTCGACATTCTAGAATAAAATATGCATTTTGGAAGGAGCAAGCTATTTCTCAGCCAAATGAGTACATGTGCGTTATTGTAGATGGTATGGATCAAAATACAACAACATTACCTCGATTCGTTAACAGTCCACCTAAGCTACAAGGCAAATACTTTTTAAAGACACATCTATGTGGAGTGTTAGTGCATGGATTTAAATTTTTTGCAGACATATGGATTGATTCCTTGCATCTACATGATAGCAATCAAGTTGTAACATCCGTTATGAAGGCAATTGACAATGTACATGTAGAAAAAGGTTGCCTACCAGCAACTTTGAGAGTACAAGCAGACAATTATGGACGAGAGAATAAGAATGTACTCTTCTTTGCATTTTGCTCAATGCTAATCGCTCATAGAATCTTCAATGAGATTGAAGTTGGGTTTTTGTTGGTTGGGCACACACATGAGGATATCGATCACGTATTTAGCATAGTTTCAAGAGAACTAAAACACAAGGACATGGAGATGATGGATGACTTGATAAGAAAATGTGGGAGGCAAGTTGGTGGCCGTAAGGAAGGAACAATATGCTCAATGGTTGAGAGGATGTATGATTGGAAGAGCATTATTCTACCTTTCATACAAAAAGGTAGTGATACCCTGATAGGTCATAGCGCTCCCACAACAACACAAAGCAACTATAGACGTACTTAATGGTAGACGCGCAAAATAGCGGGCGCGTCTATAGGCATTGCTTGAGTAGAGGAATTACGGGCACGTCTAATAGTGCGTCTAACAGCTCGTCTATTTGCGCATGTATTACCATGTCTATTTGCGCATCTAAACTGAGAAAATATGGGCCCGTCTAACATTGCGTTTATCAGCGCGTCTATTTGCGCGTCTATTTGCGCATGTATTAACACGTCTATTTGCGCGTCTAAACTGAGAAAATATGGGCCCATCTAACATTGCGTTTATCAGCGCATCTATTTGCACGTGTATTAGGGCATTTATTAGTGTGTTTACACTGGGAATTAGATGCGTATTTAAATGCAAACTAGAGAATACAGAAAGTGAGATTTTGGTGTACATCATTGCTTTCTAAACATTGCCCATGATTACCAAAGCACATAATTTTAACAAAAACATCAATGCTTTTTTGCAAGACCACATATACAAGAATTAAGTGAGGTGAGGAGAATGAGACAATATGTAAAATAGTTTTGCCAATATCAATGATGGGCTACGGTTCAATCTCATCCTTAATGAGATCAACCCTTGCCAAACTATCTACTTCAAAATCCAAACAAGTGTTTAGATCTACAAATACATTCAACCCACTACTACTTGTGCTACTCATGTACTCATCGAAATCAGCATCACCAATGGTAGGCTCATCCTCACGGGTAATGGCCTCAATATCTGTATCTCCTATCTCATGATCATCCTCCTCTCTCGTATCACGGTCATCATCACATCCATGGCCATGATCATCTTCCATACGCTCCATATTAGTAAATGTACTATACATCACTTTGGAACGTGGCATAATAGGTATGACATGCCACCATCTATTATAATCCACCATTGGTTGATAGACAACCGAATTCAAACACAAATACAATCATGTTATTTTCCTTGCATCAAATATTTAAAAGCGAGTATTTTTATATGTGTGCACAGTACCTATTCATATTGTTGCGGTAGTACTAGTGTGTCCTTCCTACTTTGCCAAAACTTTGTGGAGTCAATAGTTACAAAGCCACTTGCATGGTGTTTGATTGTTGCATTAGGGCCTCTTTCCAGCATGTCCTTAAACCACTTTACATCCAAAACATACACAAAGAAGCGTTGAAAGTCAAGCTTAATAATATCTTGGATTATGCCACAATAATCATCCATGGCTCCATTGGCTCCCTCAAAGCTAGCAATGATGCCGCAATCTTGTGTGTTTCTCTTATCATCAATCTGTTGTGTTCGAAAATGCTTGCCCTCACACCATATAGCATTGAACATACACTACTACACACGCATCCTATTGCGACGTTTACGTACCGACGATTAGCGCCCGCTTAGCGTTAATCGTCGGTATAAAAATCGGGTGTCGTAAATCGTCGCTATATAGCGACTTTTAATAAGCGTCGCTATATAGCGACTCTAGTAAAAGTCGCTATATAGCGACTTTGAAGGGTCGCTATATAGCGACCTTAGTAAAAGTCGCTATATAGCGACTTTTAAAGGTCGCTATATAGCGACACTGAGACTATATTATAGCGACGTTTTACAGAGAGGTTTTTTTTTTTTTTTTAGCCTTAAAATTTATTTTCTTCCAATGACAAAATTTTTTAAATTTTCATACATGTTTGAGCTCATAGAGAAATAAAAAATGAGAGCATGTACATCAAGCCTTTGAAGCTCATATATTCATGTCCAAGTTGGAGATGAGAAAAATCAAATTAAATAAGAGCATTTACATCAACTGTTTCATCTTGAGCCAAGTCTAAGGCGCCAAGCAAGTCTATCTCCAACTCTATACCGAGTTGATCTCCTATATCATCATCGTACTCTAGCATCGTACGTTCACCTAAAAGTATTTGATCATCTTCTTCAATTAAGCTTAAGTGTGGTGATTGATCTTGACGATTGTTGTCTTCCTCGTCAATATCGTGATCTCCATCCTCCTCCCGTGCGATGTCATTATGCGCATCTTCCTCTTGCCTCATATGGTGATCTACATCTTCTTCGCTAGATTCATCAATTGGATCCGGATTTGGTAGTGGCATCTCCATATCCACATCTCGATCTTCAAAAATCTGCTTACTTCGTGGTGCAACTTGGATCATGTACCACCATCTTGGATCAGAACGATCCGGATGAAAAACCACCTATATTGAAGATGAAAAATCACGTGCCAAATGTCGTCAATTATATATATATCAATGGACTTAAAAAACGAAAGCTTCGACTAATTAAATCATTAGTATGCACCTGCTCACAGTGCTCGGGAAGAACAAAAGTATCACTTTCATCGGTCCAATGTTTGGTGGAGTCTATTGCAAAGAGACCGCTACCATCTTTTCTCACAGTTGCATGGGGACCGTTGTAAGTAGTTCTAAACCATTTTACATCAAGAATGAAAATAGTAAATCGTCTGAAATCAATTTCATAGATGTCGCGTATGGTTCCACAATAATCCAACTGTGAGGAGAGAAGATTGGTATCCGAAGCACTTGCTCGGCTATCTTGTGTGAAGTTAGCCATGACTCCACAATCATACGTGACTCTCTTTGAATCGATGCGTTCTATGCGAAAATATCGTCCATATGACCATAATGCACTCTGTACTTTTTGTACTGTAAAAGAGCATCATTAAAACAATGAAGATGCACCTATTTTATAGCATATATTGCCACAAATAATTACTTAATTACATCAAGAGATAAGAAACTTACATGCACCATACATCCAGATGATAACTCCCGCTCGCGCTCGTTTATTGTCTCTCCATCACGTTCGGCTTTACGTATAGCTAGTTGTAGCCAATCAAGTGACATGTGAGTAGGGAGAAGAGCCAGATCTCGTGGATATGGTTGTGATCGCCTGTACATTACTCTGAATCTCGTCCTTGCATTTATTCTTTCTGCTTTGGCCACTTCATATCTCTCAATCCACTTCTGCATCTCAGGGCTATTGAGGATACAAAACTTATTGAATTTCTCCATTTGCTCGTCGCTCATCTTTCTTTCAATCCCTTTTCCTTGGGGGACCTCGCCAATGATGCGATCATCATCCTTGTTGTGCCAAGCTTGCGGCATATCAGGATCCGTGGATGCAAGAAACTCTGTGATATATACTAATGACTCTTGCACAAGCCATCCCTCTGCCATGCTTGCTTCTGGTCTTGCTCTTTGTCTTACAAACCCCTTTAAAGTTTTCATAAACCGCTCGAGGAAAAACATCCATCGATTATGAACGGTACCTGCTATAGCCACCTCATCAACTATGTGCACAAGCAAGTGGACTTGAGTTGTCATAATGCTCGAGGGAAAGTGCTTCTCAAGCAAGCATACGGCTTCGATGGATTCCACCCTAGCCTTCTCGATGCTCGATATAGAGATCTCTTTTTGAGATATCCACCTATTTCACATGTCCATGCATATGTAAGATATTTGAGATATCCACCTATTTCACATGTCCATGAAGAAAATAGATAATGCGAATTGATAGTAAGCATACCTCACAATACCACAGATCTTGAATATAGCATTTCTAACATCTTCTTGTAAGCACCCTTTTATTGTAATTGGAAGGATGAACTATCAAAGCAACAATGAAATCATGTCAACAATATAACATAATAATAATTACGCTAATGCATCACTATTATCGGTACACTAATTCTACTTAGAATACCTGTAAGACCTTGTGCCAATCATGGGACTTGAGGCCACTAAGCTTATTGTCCTTTGAAAATGCTCCTTTCAAGCAACGCATGTACCTTGTCGGTGTTTGAAAAGAGGCAATGTCTGCCTTGATCGCTGCCTCCTCCCTCGTAGAGAGGATCCACGTTGCTTTCGGGAGGACAACTTTTCCTGAAGCATGCACTTGGGGCCACAAACGAGACATCCTATTCATAGCACGCAAGTCTTCTCGCACTCCTCTCGAGCCCTTGGAACCAACCAAGTGTGCCCAAATGGTAGCCCCCACATTCTTAAAGATATGCATGGGATCCAAGAGATGATTGATTTGTAACTGACCCCAATAAGGAAGCTCGTGAAAGATCGATAGCCTCTTCATACCAGGAGGAGGTTCCTCTCCATTCTCCCTACAAGCTTGAATCCAATCACTTGCTTTTAAATATGATGGTGGTGGATCAAGCTGACCTCCACGTGCGAGATGGTCGAGTGGAAGGTATCGAGCATGACCTTCATAAACATTTTTCCTCATGTGTTTGGAGTAGCGTGCAAGCGATTTCAGAGCGGGTCCACAAACAGGACAAGCATGGTACCCACTTGTAGCAAGCCCTGCACGCGTGCATGAATATGTTAGTACAAGACATGCGTGCAAAAGAGAGTAAAAAAAGCATAATCCCTCATTGTACATGTAAAGACATAACCACGTACCTGTGCACTCTCCATATCCTGGGTAGTCATGCATGGTCCACATCAAGATACCCCTGACGGAAATATCATTGGTATGCCTAGGAGCTCTGGAAATATCAAAGACCTGCACTCCTCTCCATAATATCTGTAACTCCTCTATCAAAGGTGCCATGTACACGTCCATGTTTCTTGCCTTGTACTTTCCTGGCACAAGTAGTGCAAGCATGAGGTGTCCCTTTTTTATTGTTAGCCATGGTGGGATATTGTAATTCACCACGACTATGGGCCATGTCGACCAAGATGTTGAGCGTAACCCGAAAGGATTCACGCCGTCCATGGCTAGCCCAAGATGTAAGTTGCGTGGCTCTCTCGCAAAGTCTGGCCACTGATTATCTATGTGCTTCCAAGCCGCACAATCTGCGGGAATCCTCAATGTGTGATCAGTGGACCGATGAGATGCATGCCATATCATCAACTCCGCTATGGATTTGCATCGAAACATGTGTTGTATTCTTGCAATGATGGGAAAGTGTCTTAAGACCTTTACCGGTATCCTCTCACCCTGCAAGTCATCTCTATATCGTTGTTCCCCACACTTTGGACAACTAGCCAAATCTCCATGCTCACGACGAAAGAGAATACAATCATTACGGCAAGCATGGATGGTATCATAATCCATACCCACCATTGTTAGCATCTTTTTCGCTTCATCTCTTGATGCGGGCATGGTATTTGGTGCAGGCAACATCTTTTGGAGCAACCTATGACAAAGACACTATCCAAATGATGATTCTCAAAACAAACAATATCCAAATAATGAGTCAATCAAATTAATGCAAGGGCTAACCTCATTAAGGCCGAGACACTTGTATCCGACCACCCATACTGTACTTGTAGATTCAAGATTGAGAGACAAGCACGTAGTTTAGACATCCTGGCACCCTCGTACAATTGTGTTGATTGCAACTCTCGCATTTTCACCTCAGACTCTGACATCACGTGTACGTGGGATGTAGTGCCCCTAAAAATGGAATCCATCATGTCGACCATACCCTCGTCGTCATCTGGGAGACTATAGTCTTGTTGAAAGTGAGAAGGTATATGTGTATCCTCGTCACCCTCGTCATCCTGTCATAAGCTCATTCGTGTAAATAGAAGATCTTCTAATTCCGGGTATACAATAAGATTGCGAACTTAAATAGCTTTGACTTACCGATGATCCATCAACATGTGCAACACCAACGGGGGGTACTGGTTCCGGCTCCTCCCCATACATCCGCAAGTGGCGCATGATAATACGACGTTGATGTCGTACTTCTCGCTTGCAATGAGTGCAATGACAATATAACCTCTCCGTAAGCCACTTCGTGCTCCCGGGCGTTGGCGCATCATCGGATGAGCTTCCACTCGTCCCTTCCATCTACACTTATAAAACCAAAACATAAGCATGAAGAGGAGATGTACACAATTATGAGCATAGCATGTTTAATTTGAGCTTCTCTTGAGGCTATATAAAAAGAATGACATCGCTATATAGTAAGGATTGAAACAAAAAATCCTATATAGTAAGGCTATGTAGTAAGAGGAGATATTGACAATTATAGGCATAGCATGTTTGAGTCACAAACAAGAGGCCTCATTAAAAAACAAACAGTAAGCGTCGCTATATAGCGACGCTCTGTTCCGTCGCTATATAGCGACGTTTTTAATTGAAAGCGTCGCTATATAGCGACGTTTTCAATTAAAAACGTCGCTATATAGCGACGAATAAGCGTCGCTATATAGCGACGTTGTGGGTTAAAACCCGAAACGGCGAAACTCGCGGCGTTTTGCTCAAAGCTTTCCTAATCTCTAAACTAAGCTCTCCAAAATCTCCTCCCACCTATTTTCACTGACCTCCCATCTATTCCAAGCAAGCTCCTACCCTATTTCCCACTCCTCACCCTCCTCCTACCTCTTGTGCACCCTCTCTCTCCTTTTTCCCTCTTTGGTTTCCAGAAAGAAAGTTCTTCAAAAGGTGAGTTTTTTTCAACAATGTAGGTTGTTTGTTTGTTAGCTTTGGTTTTGTGAGTGTTTCTACTTGTATTGCTAAAGTTTTAAACTAGTTTTCATGCTTGATTAGAAAGGATTCAAACAAAAAACGAAATTTCATGAAAGAAAGCAAGAAACTCACCTCTTCTTTCTGTATTTCTCTTCCTTCTCTTCCTTCTCTTCTCCTCAATCTCCTCCTTTCCTTGTCTCCTCAATCTTCTCTTTCCTTGTCTCCTCAAAAGAAGTTGCTTTTGTGATCTCCTCTTTCCACTAACATCTTATTTGAAAAAATGGGATGTTTTCTCTCTTTTGTAGGGCCAGTCTACTACACCGAGCGGGACATAGTCTCTCTTTTGTGGGCCCAGTCCACTACACCGAGCGGGACATACTTTTACAGGTAAGTGCTTCCTATTCTTTCCATTTAAGCTTTTTGTTATTTGCATTGGCCTGCAGCTAGCGCCTTAAGCGCTAGCTGCAGTGATGGGCGTAGGAACCCTCTCTTCCCCGTTCTCTTTTTCTCATTTTCCCCCTTCTCTTTTTTCCCTCTTCTCTTATTCTCTCTTTCCCCCTCTCTCTTTTCCCTTCTCTCTTTCCTTTCCCCCTTATTCTCTATTTCCGCCTCCCTCTTATTCTCTTATGCTTATGCTTCTCTCATTCCCCCTTATCTATTTCCCCCTTCTCTCATTCGCATAAGCTTCTCTCATTCTCTTTTTCCGCATGACCATAAGCATGAGCTTATGCTTATGCTTATGCATAAGCATAAGCATAAGCATAAGCATAAGCATAAGCTCAAGCTCATTCTCTTGCTCATTCTCTTGCTCATTCATGAGCATGAGCTTATGCGTAAGTTTCCGCATAAGCTCCTTCTCTCATTCCGCATAAGCTCCTTCTCTATTTTCGCATGAGCATAAGCATGAGCTTATGCTTATGCTTATGCTTATGCTTAAGCATAAGCATAAGCATAAGCTCATGCTTATGCTCATTCATGAGCATGAGCTTATGCGTAAGTTTCCACATAAGCTTATGCGGAAATAGAGAATGAGAGAAGCTTATGCTTCTCTCATTCTCTTTTTCCGTATAAGCTCCTTCTCTCATTCCGCATAAGCTCCTTCTCTATTTCCGCATGAGCATAAGCATGAGCTTATGCTTATGCTTATGCTCATGCTTATGCATAAGCATAAGCATAAGCTCATGCTTATGCTCATTCATGAGCAAGAGCTTATGCGTACGTTTCCGCAAGAGCTTATGCGTAAGTTTCCGCAAGAGCTTATCCGCAAGTTTCCGCAAGTGCTCCTTCTCTTTTTCCGCATGAGCATAAGCATGAGCTTATGCTTATGCTTATGCATAAGCATAAGCATAAGCTCATGCTTATGCTCATTCATGAGCATGAGCTTATGCGTAAGTTTCCGCAAGAGCTTATGCGGAAATAGAGAATGAGAGAAGCATATGCTTCTCTCATTCTCTTTTTCCGCATAAGCTCCTTCTCTCATTCCGCATAAGCTCCTTCTCTATTTCCGCATGAGCATAAGCATGAGCTTATGCTTATGCTTATGCTTATGCTTATGCATAAGCATAAGCATAAGCTCATGCTTATGCTCATTCATGAGCATGAGCTTATGCGTAAGTTTCCGCAAGAGCTTATGCGTAAGTTTCCGCAAGAGCTTATCCGCAAGTTTCCGCAAGTGCTCCTTCTCTTTTTTCGCATAAGCTCCTCCTCTATTTCCGCATGAGCATAAGCATGAGCATAAGCATAAGCATAAGCATAAGCATAAGCATAAGCATGAGCATAAGCATAAGCATAAGCTCATGCTTATGCTCATTCATCCACAAGAGCTTATGCGTAAGTTTCCGCAAGAGCTTATCCGCAAGTTTCCGCAAGTGCTCCTTCTCTTTTTCCGCATAAGCTCCCTCTCTTTTTCCGCATGAGCATAAGCATGAGCTTATGCTTATGCTTATGCATAAGCATAAGCATAAGCTCATGCTTATGCTCATTCATGAGCATGAGCTTATGCGTAAGTTTCCGCAAGAGCTTATCCGCAAGTTTCCGCAAGTGCTCCTTCTCTTTTTCCGCATAAGCTCCCTCTCTTTTTCCGCATGAGCATAAGCATGAGCTTATGCTTATGCTTATGCATAAGCATAAGCATAAGCTCATGCTTATGCTCATTCATGAGCATGAGCTTATGCGTAAGTTTCCGCAAGAGCTTATCCGCAAGTTTCCGCAAGTGCTCCTTCTCTTTTTCCGCATAAGCTCCCTCTCTTTTTCCGCATGAGCATAAGCATGAGCTTATGCTTATGCTTATGCATAAGCATAAGCATAAGCTCATGCTTATGCTCATTCATCCGCAAGAGCTTATGCGTAAGTTTCCGCAAGAGCTTATCCGCAAGTTTCCGCAAGTGCTCCTTCTCTTTTTCCGCATAAGCTCCCTCTCTTTTTTCGCATGAGCATAAGCATGAGCTTATGCTTATGCTTATGCATAAGCATAAGCATAAGCTCATGCTTATGCTCATTCATGAGCATGAGCTTATGCGTAAGTTTCCGCAAGAGCTTATGCGGAAATAGAGAATGAGAGAAGCATACGCTTCTCTCATTCTCTTTTTCCGCATAAGCTCCTTCTCTCATTCCGCATAAGCTCCTTCTCTATTTCCGCATGAGCATAAGCATGAGCTTATGCTTATGCTTATGCTTATGCTTATGCATAAGCATAAGCATAAGCTCATGCTTATGCTCATGCGGAAATAGAGAAGGAGCTTATGCGGAATGAGAGAAGGAGCTTGTCATGAGCTTATGCGCAAGTTTCCGCAAGAGCTTATGCGCAAGTTTCCGCAAGAGCTTATGCGCAAGTTTCCGCAAGTGCTCCTTCTCTTTTTCCGCATAAGCTCCTTCTCTTTTTGCGCATAAGCTCCTTCTCTCATTCCGCATAAGCTCCTTCGCAAGTTTCCGCATGAGCTTATGCATGAGCTTATGCTTATGCTTATGCATAAGCATAAGCATAAGCTCATGCTTATGCTCATTCATGCTTATGCTTATGCTTATGCTTATGCTCATGCTTATGCTCCTTCTCTATTTCCGCATGAGCATGAGCATGAGTTTCCGCAAGTTTCCGCAAGCATAAGCATAAGCATAAGCTATCCGCAAGTTTCCGCAAGAGCTTATCCGCAAGTTTCCGCAAGTGCTCCTTCTCTCTTTCCGCATAAGCTCCTCCTCTTTTTCCGCATGAGCATAAGCATGAGCTTATGCTTATGCTTATGCATGAGCATAAGCATAAGCTCATGCTTATGCTCATTCATGTCCATGAGCTTATGCGTAAGTTTCCGCATGAGCTTATGCTTATTCATGAGCATGAGCTTATGCGGAAGTTTCCGCAGCAGCTTATGCGGAAATAGAAAATGAGAGAAGCATATGCGGATCTCATTCTCTTTTTCCGCATAAGCTCTTTCTCTTTCTCTTTTGCGTGAGCATATGCGGAAATAGAGAATGAGAGAAGCTTATGCTTCTCTCCTCCTCTATTTTCGCATATGCGGAAACATGAGCATAAGCTCATGCTCACCCATGAGCATAAGCATAAGCTCATGCGGAAAAAGAGAAGGAGCTTATGCGGAAATAGAGAATGAGAGATGCTTCTCTCCTTCTCTTTTTCTGCATAAGCTCCTTCTCTTTTTCTGCATGAGCATAAGCATGCGGAAACTCATCCGTCTCATGCTTATGCTCATGCATGTGCATGAGCTTATGCTTAAGTTTCCGCATAAGCTCATGCACATGCGTGAGCTTATGCGGAAATAGAGAATGAGAGAAGCATAAGCTCATTCTCTATTTCTGCATAAGCTCATTCTCTATTTCCCACTCTATTTCCCCCTTCTCTCATTCCCCCTTCTCTCATTCTCTATTTTCCCTCATCTCTTTCCCTTTCTCTCATTCTCTATTTCCTCGTTCTCATTCTTTTCTTTACTTTACATCTTCTTTCCCTCTTATCTTTCCCTCTTCTTTCCCTCTTTCCTTTCCCTCTTCTTTCCTTTCCCTCTTCTTTCTTCTTGCCTATGCCTATGCCTATGAGAATGCTCATGTTTGTTTATTTGTTTTCTGTTTTCGTGTTTGTGTCTATGTTAGACATGGGATCACGTCGCTCATCGGACGAGTACGGACAGCCTCGCAGGAGGAGAGCTCATGATCTATATGCTCCAGAGGACTTTGATTCCTCTCAGGCGACTACCCCGAGGACTACCCCTGGTCCGACTCCTCTCGGTCCTAGCACTGTGACTACCCCTGGTCCGACCCCTCTTCCACGTAGCACTGCGACTACCCCTCAGGGGACTCCTTTGCTAGCCGCGCATGGCTTTGTTGGGACTCCCGACGAGTTTGTAGCGCAGATGAGCGATGAGGAGGCAGCGAGATTCTTCTCTCTGCTCTCTCAGAGGACCTCCGCAATTCCTTCCCCTACACCGACGGGTGGACGTACAGCCCAGCCATCCCCTCGCGCCCCTTCGACCGCGGGATCATCACCTGCGCATGCCTCCCGCAAGGGAAGGAAGAGTAGGATGGGCGGCTCATGTTGTGCTGACTCAGGAGATGTAGACGAGTCAGCACACTCACGCTCCTTTAGGTCTCCACTTGGTCCGGAGACACAGTATCAGTCAGGTCCCTTTCCCTCTCCTACTCCCACAGCTACTCCTCGATCCGGAAGCGGTCGCGCAGCTTCCACTCCTTCAGACTCTGCTACCGTCAGTCCCCCTTACTCATCAGGGGATCTCTCCTATCAAATCACATCTGCCGGAGAGATAATAGAAGACAAAAAGGGCAAAGCAGTGATGGCCGCCATGAGGCGGTTGATGAGTCATCACTTCAAGAGCGGCATAAATATCGATTGGCGGTATCAAGATGGCCAAAAGAAGCAGGCGGTGATCGATGAGTTAAAACTCAGATTTCCTAATCCGCCAAATGTGGAGTTTAATAACAGTTATATGCTCGAGCGCATGGGTTTGGTCCTAAAGCATCCCAGATCAACCATGCGTACTTCCATTACAAAGGGGTTGTCTAAACCCAGCTGGGCAGACAAAGCTGATTGGAAGTTCTTGAAGAAGCAGAATAGGGACCATCCTGAAATGTTCGAGGGTCAGAGGAGGGCTGCGAAGAGACGGCTGGATGTCGTAGGTACTTCGCACTTTGGTGCAGGTGGACGGTATGCGTTCGAGGCAACCGTGGTAAGTTTACTTCTTTCCATTTAATGTATTGTTCTATTTGTTTTACTTACATATTACATGCACTTTAGCTAACTCTAACTCTCGTAAATTGGATCCACAGCAAGCTGCGATGGGTCATCTTCCTACGGATGCAGAGACGCGGCGCGCATTTCGGATAGGAACCAAGCCGTGGTTCATTGAGCAAGAGGCAATGGGAGCGACAGTCGATTGGGCTGAGGTGGCTGCTCGCACGGTATAAGTTTACTCCTGCTTGTAATCTCACTTTTTAATTTAAGTTCCAATCTAATTTTCAATTTATATGGTTCACTCTCAGGGTCAAAGCTCAAGCGTCCCATCATCAGAGACGAGCGATCAACAGGGGCAAGGATCGGATGCAGGTGCCGATGACGAAGGAGAAGACGCAGGTGTCGGGGACGAGGGAGAAGATGCAGGTGCCGAGGACCAGGGAACAGCCCAACAAGACGATTCGGATTCGGATTCGGATTAGTAGTGGTAGTAGCATTTTTCATATCCGCTCGTTAGAGCCATTTTGTATCACCCTTTCACAGGGTAATTTTGTTTCAAACACAGTTGTATATGTATATGCATTTCTTCCCCATCGTTCACAAGAACAATTTTGTATCACCCTGCAAGCAAGGGAAATTTTGTATAAAAAACTTTCTTTTGTAATTGCAAAAAAAAAAAAAAGGTTAGTGGGGCTAAACAGGGCTTCCTTTTGGCCCTGTTTAGCCCCACTAACCATTTTTTTTACCTTCTGTTAATCGTCGCTATATAGCGACGTTTACCAGTGTCACTATATAGCGACGATTAATAGAGTCGCTATATAGCGACGCTTACATCGTCGCTATATAGCGACGTTTACATCGTCGCTATATAGCGACGATTAACAGCGTCGCTATATAGCGACGGTTTATAGCGACGCTCCTTTTCCGACGATTTTAACGACTTTTATAGCGACCTTTGCGCCCGTGAAAAAAAAAATTTTAATGTAAAAAGCGTCGGTATTTCCGTCGGAAAATGGCCTATGCCTTGTAGTGATAGTGCACTACACCAAGAAAAAATCAATTAAATAAGCAATATAAATTATTGAAAGCTCCTAACTTATGCATAACATTCTATATACCGACCTTGCTCATGCATCCCCTAGCATACTCCCATTCTTCCATTGTGATATGCATCCCCTCGTCTTTCTCTGATTTCTCCATTTCATCAAGTAGCCAATCCACATGAATATCCTTTGGAAGTGCTCTTAGATACTGAGGGTATGGTACACGAGATCCATGGTGTATATGAAAGAGGGCCCTTTCTTCTTGTCTTCTTGCCTTTGCATCCTTGTATCTTGTCACCCATCTTTTCATCACATCACTATTAAGCACACAATAGAGGTTGATACTATTATGCAACTCCGTGTCTATTACTTTGATGCGTCCTTTCCCTTGAGGCACAATAGAGGTCATCCTTAGGTCTTCATCATCTCTCCATAGTCGTGGGAGAGAGCTATCCACATCAACAAGAAACTCAGAAATATATACAAGTGACTCTTGTACCAACCAACCCTCGGCCATGCTACCTTCGGGTCTTGCATTTTGTCTCACAAAGCCCTTCAAGGTCTTCATGAAGCACTCGAGGAAGAACAACCATCGTGCATGCATAGTACCGCATATAGCAATCTCATCCACCAAATGCACTATAAGATGTAGTTGGCTTGTGAGAATAGAATGTGGAAATGTCTCTTCCACTAAACAAACCACCTCCATTGAGATAACTCGAGCATTCTCAAGCATGGTGGGATCTATTTCCTTTGAGCTCACAAACCTAGAAAAAGTAGAGCATATTAGCAATATGAACACCTTGCATGGAGCATTGATACGCATCATATTTTGTATCATGTAAAGTACCTCACAAGCTCGCCCATCTTGTAAATACAATCTTTCACGTCCTTCGATGCACTAGGTGAAATGCTAGTAGGTAGTATGAACTGAACCCACGAGGAGGTGGTTGATTAGTTGCTTATAATTATTCACTTACAAATTTGAAAGGAAAAAGATATTATGCACATAAAATACTTACTTGGAGCATCTTGTGCCAATCATAAGATTTCAAGCCATATAATTGCTCTACATCTCTTTTCTTGCTCTTTGTAAAGGCTCCCTTCAAACACCTCATGCATCCAGTGGGAGTACGAATTGTAGTAATAGCGCACTTCACCGCCACCATCTCTAGCTTTGATAACCTCCACGGTGCACGAGGTGAAAAAACACGCCCATTTGGTCTCTCTTGTGGCCAAGATTCACGCATCCACCCTGTGGTACGTAGATCCTCCCTTATGCCTACGGAATCTCGTGTCCCATTCAAATGCTCCCAAATGGTAGATGCCACATTCTTGAAGATATGCATGGGATCAAGCAGGTGATTGATCTTGAGGTGGGACCAATATGGTAAACGATAAAAGATGGAGTATCTAAACAAAATAAAGTGTTAGCGGGCGATCTTTATTTCCAGCCAATATAGCACACAATAGTTACAAACCCTTACCGGCTCATGCCAAGTGGTGGAGGAGTGTGGAACCGTCCCAAATTCTCATCCAATCTCTCGCGGTGAGTGATTGTGGGAGGACTTCATTCCAAGGGGCAACATATCTAGGATCATCAGGTGGGAGAAATCGATGGTGATTCTCATCGATGACCTTATTCAATGCGTCTGCCCGTGAGGCAACTAGCGAAGGACCACAAACAGGACATGCATGGTAACCCCATGTAGTGAGACCTGAACAATGGATGCAATTAAGAGTTGAAGGTGGGTTTAGGGTGCCACATACTTTGCCTATTCATAATTAGAAGTGCAATGCTTACCTGAACACTCGCCATAGCCTGGGAAGTCATGCATCATCCACATCAAGACTGCTTTTTGCAGTTGAAGTCTCGTGACGAGGGAGGCCTACTCACATCATGCACCTCGATAGCTCTCCAAAGTATCTCTAGCTCATCAATCAAAGGCTCCAAATAAACATCAGGGTTTTTGACTTTATGTTTCCCTAGAATTAGAAGGGATAGCATAACATGTCCTTTCTTAATAGCCATAGAGGGTGGAAGATTATAATTCACCAATATCACTGGCCATACACTATAAGAGGTGCTTTTGAGACCAAATGGGTTCACACTATCCCTACCCAATCCAAGTATCAAGCTCCTAGGTTCTTCCTTGAAGCTTGGCCATGTGTCTTCAATATGCTTCCGCACAGGAGAGTCCGCGGGAGTTCTCCACTTGCCATCACTTGATCGATGGGAGGAATGCCATGACATGAGCTCTGCAATAAATTTGCACTTGAACATATGTTGGATGCGAGGGATTATGGGAAAATGTCGTAGAACCTTACGAGGCACGTCCAAAGTTTTGAGATCTACTCTATATCTTGCCTCTCCACAAGTAGGACACTCTCTTGCATCCTTATGTAGTCCACGAAACAAAACGCAATCATTGACACATGCATGGATGCGCTTGTAATCTAATCCTCCAAGAGAGGTCACATGTTGCCTTGCCATATATCTTGAGGTCGGTAATTTATTCTCCCTTGGAAGCATTTTAAACAATAGCCTACACGTGAAGACCATAAATGAGGAAAAGCATTCGAGTAATTGACCCACTAGCATAATTCACCATGTTTGCAAAATAGACTTTAAAGCTTACTTGAGTAATGCATTCAAACTTGCATTGCTCCATCCATAGATGGTTTGCAATTTAGTAACTCAAGGGAGGCACGTAGAACAGAGAATGTGCACCCCTCAAACAGTGGAGTCGATGCTGTAGTAAAAAGATCATCCTACTCCATGCTATCATCCCTCCCTTGATGGACATATAAATCCCGCACCATATCATTAAACACCTCCTCCTCCACGGCTTCATGAGGTAATGGCGGAGGGCTACTATTACCATCACTCCATGCATCTGTAACGGTCCCTCTTGAAGATCCCACCTCATACCGCCGACGCTTCGCCTCCTCGTGGCGAGCATAGGGCAACATATGCGGGTGTGGCACTGCATCCTGTATCAAATTAAAACGGGATCATAACTCAAACATATGAACACCCATAGGTATCTCAATCAACCTTAACTTACAAGCCCTTACCATGTTTACGGTCGCATCCCATTCTCCATACTTTGAGATGTGATTGAGTGTAATCCTGCATGCACGATACATGTTTCCTCGACATCAATCACGCATACATTTGATTTTTTGCTCCAACCACATTTCGTGATGGTGGATACGGAGGGATTCATCCTCACTAGAGCCACTTGTTGAAGATGAAGACATCCTACAAACAAACAACCCAAAAAAATCTGCTTTTCTTCAAATATTTACGCATCGATTCAAAGAGAGTCATGTATGATTGTGGAGTCATGGCTAACTTCACACAAGATAGCCGAGCAAGTGCTTCGGATACCAATCTTCTCTCCTCACAGTTGGATTATTGTGGAACCATATGCGAAATCTATGAAGTTGATTTCAGACGATTTAGTATTTTCATTCTTGATGTAAAATGGTTTAGAACTATTTACAACAGTCCCCATGCAACAGTGAGAAAAGATAGTAGCGATTTCTTTGCAATAGAATCCACCAAACATTAGACTGATGAAAGTGATATTTTTGTTCTTCCCGAGCACTGTGAGCATGTGCATACTAATGATTTAATTAATCGAAGCTTTCGTTTTTAAAGATGCATTGATACATGTACTTAAGCATAATTTCATATATATAATTGACGACATTTGGCACCCATCTTCAATATAGGTGGTTTTTCATCCGGATCTTTCTGGTCCAAGATGGTGGTATGTGATCCAAGTTGCACCACAAAGTAAGCAAATTTTTAAATGTAGAGATGTGGATATGGAGATGCCACTACCAATGCCAGATCCAATTGATCCTGATGAATCTAGCGAAGAAGATGAAGATCACAATATGAGCCAAGAGGAAGATGCGCATAATGACATCGCACGGGAGGAAGATGGAGATCACGATATTGAAGAAGAAGACAACGATCATCAAGAATCACCACACTTTATTGAAGAAGATGATCAAGTACTTTTAGGTGAACGTACGATGCTAGAATACGATGATGATATAGGAGATCAACTTAGTATAGAGTTAGAGATAGACTTGTTTGGCGCATTAGACTTGGCTCAAGATGAAACAGTTGATGTAAATGCTCTTTATTGATTTTTTTTCATCTCAAACTTGGACATGAATATATGAGCTTCAAAGGCTTGATGTACATGTTCTCATACTTTTATTCTCTCAAAAAATCAAACATGTATGAAAATTTAAAAAAATTTGTCATTGGAAAAAACTAACTTTTAAGGCCTATATGAGTAAAAAAGTTCTCTAAAAAACGTCGCTATAAAAAAGTATCTCAGTGTCGCTATATAGCGACACTTACAATTCTGATAAACGTCGCTATATAGCGACTTTAAAAATTGTTGCTATATAGTGACGTTTGCCTAAAGTCGCTATATAGTGACGCTTTATGGGACGCGCTTCCCATACTGACGATTAGCACCCCGCGCGCGCTAAACGTCGGTACTTAAACGTCGCAATAGGATCCTATGTAGTAGTGTTTTAGGCTCAAATAAAGATAGTAAGAAAATCCTTAAGCTCACAAAGGTGTATGTTTTTAGTGCTCCTTTTCATGTTTTTTCATCCACAACTCAATAAAGGCTCACAAAAAAATGAAAAAGCGCGCATGCAAAGCTCACAAAAAACTATCCCCCTATTTCAAGGAATAAGAGACATAGTAGAGCTAAGGAATGAGCTGATTACAGGTTTCAAGGTTTGATCTGGGTTCATTACCATCCAATCAGTCTTTGGCAACAAGTCTTCCTAATCTTGCACGGGATTCTTCTTACAAGATCGATGATTCAAAGAGGTTGTGATTGTTATATGCTTTTTTATTTTCAAGGGCCGTTTGTAGCCATTATTATATGCTATTTCTCAGTGTTTCCATCTCATGGTGTTTTTGAGTATAGGATTGGATTGTGTTTCTTCTCGTTGTGTTTTTTAACATGACTATTGTTTGAGCTATAAAGGCATTTGCAAGTTGCTCTACCAGTCTCATCATGTTTTTGGTGCCTAATTTGCAATGCTCCAAAGAGACTAGCTATTGCATTTGATCATTTCCCACAAAATACCAATAAGTTGGGTGCAATTTAACCAATGCACATGGATGTAAGATTGGAAATCCTTTGTCTTGTGAACGCTACTTTTATAATAAATTTAGAGTTGAATCTACATATCTTCTACATGGTTTATAGACACCGCAAAAAAATGATGCACATTCATGTAGGTAGAGGTTTATTTCATGGAAGATACAAAAGTTGTAAGCACCAATGAGTTTTCCATTCATGTATTAAAAATTCATATAAAGTATTAAGGTTAACATTGAAATTGAAATTGAAGTTTGTTGCTATTTGTGCAGATGATCGAGGATAATTATGATGCACATTTTGTATACAACTTTAGAGCTAGGATGATATTGGAGCTCCTTCAATACACTTCCTCTACAACCAAAAGTGAAAAGTCCTGAGGTAGAAAGCTCAGAGAGAGTAGAAGAGGTAGAGAGCTCAAAGACAATGGGAGACATCACAACAAAGTAGGCTAAGGAGCCTCATGTACAAGTAGTGGACCCTCAGCCCCCAACTGAGAATCCTCATCCCCCGCCTAACGAGCCTACACCAAGTGAGGACCATCATCCTTGCCTAAGGACCCTGTGCAACCTGAGGATCCTCATCCCCCAATTGAGGGACATCATGCCTTACCTAAGGACCCTGCACCAAATCCTCCACATGAAGATGCTCAACTTCCACCTCTAAATACCGAGTTTCTACCCAACAACCTTACAGAAGATCATCAATTTTCTGAGAATGTTGCACAGGGTGAGAACATTGCATCTCAAGACTCTCTAAAGATGCTCCTAGGACTGAGGCCTAGCCTTAAATATGATTTCATATTGTACTCCCATTGAGAAATGACTTTGGATTATAACATATATGTTAACTTCTTTTAACATTCACACATGTAAAACAAATTCTATACAAATGTTCCTTCTTTTTTGTGTGTGTGTGTGTGTGTGTGTGTGTGAGAGAGAGAGAGAGAGAGAGAGAGAGAGAGAGAGTTGACTCATGAATATGGATATATATTTCAAAATCATGTACAATGCTAAGATTACAACTAAAGACTAGTGAAGTTGCAACTGATCAATATATTAAGAAAGTCATTGTACATATGCCCGTAGGATCTCTACTATTCTTGCTCTTCGTTAGACTTTACAAAGAATGACCACTCCATTATGACCACTCCATTACAAACAACATTCTATTTAACTTTCCGAATAGAGTAGAAACACAGTACTTCCCCAATTTTTTAAATGTAGAAAATCATTAATCTTGAGTACCTATAATTATCAATTTGATTTATCTCAATAATCCATTATGGATCTCTTGGCATTGAATTATGCTTTCTCTCCTTCAAAGAACCTATTAGCAAGAAGTTTAAACAAATCACTCGAGTTAAATAATAAAGTATAAATATTAAATTAAATAAACTCACTAAAGATTACCTTCTTGTTGTTGATCATGAATGTAAAACCTCATCTAAACACTTGCTTCATTGTCCATATGAATGTCACGGTGCAATTGCCCAAGTGTATATTTTTGTCTGGGTGATATGACACTCACTAAGTTTTCATTCTCATAACTGTAATGTCAATTGATTCATTTTTGGTACCAAACAAGTTTAGATCTTGGTTAGTTGTTTGCCGCCTAAGTAGCTTCATAGGCATCAAACCACCACCTAGCTTCATCTTGCACACAATAAGTAAAGATCTGTAGCATGAAGGCTCGGTCCTCCTGATGCTTGATCAAACAATTAATTTCCAACTGATGAAATTTTGGTGTCCTCATCCGACGTCCCATGAAACAACGGGAAGTCCTAAGCCACGATTTCAAATGATCAAACACCAATCATTTCGGCCTTGTAAATTCAAGGTCCGCCGATCCTCATGGGAATTATGATTATGTTTAATAGAGTTGAAACATAAGCACCCTCGCATTGGTAGATGAAGTGCTATTAGACTCTAATGGTCACTACATTTGGCAATGGTTATATAGATTAGCATTTAGAGATTTAATAGAAACATTTATCCATTTATGTAGATTAACTAAATAATCACTTAATTTGAATGCTAGGGGATGATCATAAGGCAAAATGATTTGAAATTGCAAAGCATGGACCATTTGGCTATCTGTTTTAGTGGTTCTCTAGGTTTGCTCAATTTGAAGGAGATTGCTGGGTCCACAATATGTACAAAGACTCTTGTAACTTTTTCTTGAGTAGGTTGCAAACCAATCTAGTGGTGAATGCCTGGAGAAAGATATAAAAATATTTGGCTATCTTAAGAAAAATATAAAAATAAAAACTTACCAGAGTCATGCAAGGATGACTGTATTTGTGACTTCTCCTTCCCTATGCCTTAGTGCCTTCCTTTAATCCTTTGTAAGGTTAAACTCTATAATTGAATTTGTATCCTTAAACTAATAGATATCGGTAGTCCTAGTATACTTAGCCTTTGCAAAAACATGCATTTTGAACTTTTCAAAGTTTTCAACTAGGATAGATGTGGGAGGAGGCCTACGCTCCTTCATTTGTGTTACTTTTATTTCTTCAAAATCCATCTTTGCTCTATTGCTACATGGTATGTCACTTTTGTTATCTTCACCTCGTCTGCCTTTGGAGTTATTGTAAGTGGTATAAGCCAAATGTCTCTCATCTTGATATCATACCATTTTGTAGCTTGAATTAGCTTGTCGTATCTCCACCTCACCAGGTTTAGGGTAGTTATATCCTTATTCATGATAGGATAGTGACCCTATGGCTATGGGCAGCAAGAAGCATTGTATCATCTTGAAAGAACTCTATTAGAACATCTTTTACAGTCTCTTGAAGTGCCCATATTGTTGTTCTCTACAACCGATAGCCAAGGCTGTGATCATTGGAAAGGTGCTTTAGGAACACAAAACCCCATATCTTTATGAGCTTTTCTGATCTCTCTTAGTATAGTGACCTTTTGTTTGAACCCCATCTTTCTTACTTGTTGAAGAAGGTGCATAGGCTTCCCTTTACTTGGATGAGCAACTCATCCTCTCATCATTGCAACAATTTTTGCTATCAATGGGCTAGTGTATTTCCTCCTAGCAACTTTCATTGTCTTGGCATTGGTGTTGTTGCTTAACTACTACTACTGCACATTGAAGATACTAAAGAAGTATAGCTAAGTGCCCCCCCCCCTCTCTCTCTATATATATACATACATACATACATACATACATACATACATACATGTATGTATGTATGTATAACTCTATCATTTACCAATAGTTTTCAAAGATCTCTCTCTCATGCTTTGATCCCATTTTTAGGCAACTCTGACCACGAAAATCTCTAATTCAAGAACTCTACAACAACAGAATGCAATTTGGAGGGGTTGGGATATTCCCAACCCTACAAATCTCATTTTGATGCACACATTCTTGAGTTTTAGATTTTAGAGGCTAGGGTTAGAAGACAAGCTAAAATGAGGGTTGGAAAGAGAGAGAGAGAGAGATCTACCATCCATGTCTTTGGCACTCTTTAATAACCTAAAATCTTGATATGCATGCTCTATGTTGCTAGAGGTAGGATCCTATCTAGGCCAATGGCTTCTTTTAACATTTTTGAAGCATATCTAGTATTACACATCAAGGCATACTTGATGATGAATATGTAGCATTAAGGGAGGATAAAACAATGAAATTCCCTGGCAAGACCTTTGAAGAGGCTTTGCATGAGCAATCAATGAACACAATCTAGGCATGGATGAAGCAACAACAACCAAAACACCCCACACAATAAAAATGCGCAATTCATACCTACATATTCAATTCATTTTGTCAATGAAGTATAGAATAGAAAGCAAAATCTACATCAATGAATATTGGTGAAAATCTCATAATGCATATCCATGAAAATATTTCCATAAATGTTTTTGCATGAAGTAGCATCTATTATTTATTAGAACCATCAAGAAAGTAAACTAGTTACATGTCCAAAGATGTTATAATCCTAAACCCTAAGAGAAAATGTATCCTTTTTTACATTCTCTCAAATAGATTTAAATCTTCTACTTCTTTATGCTTTTTTTTATGCTCTTGCTTGCCTTCACTTTGTATTTTTCCTTGCTTGTGTCCTCGATCTCTTCTTCTTGCTTCATAAACCCTTGCATTTTTTGAGGTGTGTGTCCTTCTCATCTGATCATCATTTGCATGGTCTCACTAGAATCCTTTAAAATCTCCCAATCAGACTTATCTTGATTTGAGATATCCATGTCAGTGCCATCTTAGGTGCTAGGGACAAGATGTGCCCCAAGGAGCATTTCAATACCAATAGGGCCTCCTATAAACCCATGGTATTGGAGGTATGGCTGTTCCAAATATGCTACTAAAGACTCTTTGGTGGGTGCCATTGAAAGAAAGATGTACCTATGAAAATGCATGATAACATCTTTAAATTTGAGAATTTATCATTTCAATTCTAAACACAATAGAAAGATGCGAGACGGAAAGAAATATAATTGTTTGACAATTGACAAATTCATTACAAAGTATCATGGTACAGAATGAAAGTGCGGAACCCTTTGCCGTCTTCGAAAGACTAAAGTCCTCACAAATTACAAATATCTTAAAACTAGTCGGGCACTAAACTTTGCACAGAAAAATCTAGGGAAAAAGGAGAATAACCATAAGAACTTGTAATTTAGGTCCATCTAGAAAATGGATCCACTTAAACTATTAGATCTTTATAGAAAGTCTGGAATCAATGAGTCATCCCACATAGCCTTGCTTAGTACAATTTTTCCCAATAGAGTTTGGTAATCGATACTGTCCCCTGGTTTTAATTCTTGGAGACCATTATGCCTATTGCATCCTCCAGCAACTCCATTTTAGTCTCATGAACATGTCTTTTGGATCTTTGTCAGAGTGACGGAGTCTTAGAGGAAGGTGTCACCTAGAAAAATAGTGCCCAATCTACCTCATTATTATTATGGTCACCATACTTCTCTACTTAATTCTTGATTTTCATAATTTAGACTATAGGGCCGGGGGGGGGGGGGGAGAGAGAGAGAGAGAGAGAGAGAGAGAGAGAAAATTGTACCATGAAACACCCACATTCCTGACTTTTAGATTTTGGAGTCCATCCAAGCCTAAGATCCAACCAAGCCTGGCCTCCAACTTAGATCCCCTAGCATAGATCCCTTCTCTAGCTAGGCCTAACCCACCAAAATTTGCATTTCAAGAAGTGTACACCAGAATGCGACTTGTAGGGTTGGGAATGCGATTTCCCAACCCTACAAATTGCATTCTCTTGGACAATTTTTTGCAATGTGGATTTTGGAATTTTCTTTTTTGGGGGGAGACTTTTTAACAAATTATGGAAGGTGGGTATATAGAATATGCTGCAATCACAAAAAATATTAAGTCAAAATTATGTCAACCATGTTTGAAAGTACAAACTATGCATACAAAACAAATTAATGCAATGATCATTGCTCTTGGTCCCTCGGGGGGGTCACTATGTATAAACCCTCTATATCACGTGCGTTCAATGCCTATATTTAAAGTCCCTTATCTGTAAAAAATTTCATTAATAAAATGTACCCCTTTTCTATACAAATCTGTAAATTTTTTCCAAAACTATTTTAAATAGTCCCTTATGTATATTTATTTCTGTAAATTTTAGAAATAAAAAAAATCCTTCTGTTGAACTCACGTGATAGGGTTACATATGATGAGTGACCCCCCCGAGCTTGGTCCATGTCTTTTTGTCACAAAGCTAGAAATGCTTGTCTAAGGATTTCCATACATCTTCTTTAATGTTTCGAGCAACACCATCTACCATATCATCTTTAACTGCATTATGCACATGCTTCCAAAGGCTGTATCTCACCCTGGAAACATATCTTGATAATATACCAAGCTTCCCTTCTCTTTGTGGTTCTTATAAAAATATTCTTGCTTTGACTCCACTAATTGATGGTTTGATAGGAACATCCTTTCCATTTTAGGACTTCTTGATGTCTGTTATGATATGAACATCTCCTCCATGGAGACCCATGTCTGATAATACTTTTTCTAATGCAACAATTTCTTTTTTCCTACTTTCTTTTGGTGAAAGCTTCCAAGCAAATCCAATATATGAAAAGACAAAAAATTTTATGATTCTACATAAAGCATGCAATGTGCATATATGTACATTACACAAAGGAATATCAAGAACTACTTTGAATTTAGGATCAATCTTGTCGCTATTAGGAGCTTTTCTTTATGATTTAGGATCCATGACATGGGCTGGCTCCTTGCAATAAAGGCATGTGGATTTTGAATTACCTCCTTTGCTTATGTTGAACATACATTTGAGGGTCTTGAGGTCCCCTGCCATATGCCAATCAACTTGGAAACAACCCTTGCCTTCGACATGAAGTTGCCCTCCTTGAACCTGGTTTTTTATGACTTCTGGTATTTTGGTATGGTCATTAGGGGAGAATTGGGGTCTCAAAAGGGCCTCATAAAGAATGGATTAAGCTAAGACCAACTGAACCCACTATGGTAACCCATGGGCTAAGGGTCCCCTAGCATTTACTCAACTGGCATGGGTACCTTTATTTTGAAATTGATCAACCTTGGCCTTTGGATGGAGGTAAATGGTGGATGAATCAAAGGCCTAGGATGCTCAAATTGGTGGGAGGCACCTTTGATGGGCTCCAAACTTCAAAAGGTTGACAAAATAGAGGTGTAATAAAGGGTGAGAGGTCACCATTTGTTGTGGACCATCAGATCTTGGATAGAGATCTAATGGTAGAGATCAGAGAATCAAATGAAGGGCCTAGATTGAGGCGCATTTTGGAGGGTGTAGATGGAGTCATTGAGATTAAAGTGCATAATGGATGGTGTGGATTTGAGCGCCTTCTTCTTGCATATCCACCCTTGGATCGCCTTGAGATCAATGGCCCAGATTATAGCACCTTTTCCTTGCATCTCCACCCTTAGATCTATTTTTAGATGGATGGCTTAAAATGATCCCCCTTCTATTTTGACCTAATCCATTAGATCCTTGCCATTTTCAAGGGTTTAGATTTGATCCTTCTATACTTTGATGGTATCCATTGGATCTACACCTTTATATAATGGCTTAGAGAATTCTACCACAAATTTGAGTGTATCCCTTGGATTGTAGATGAGATCAATGGCTAGGAGTGAAGATCATGGGTCTAAACCATGGGTGAGAGGTCTCCCCACCCATAAATTCTCAGTATCACTTGAAAGTACTTCAGATTATCTGAAGGTGCTATAGTACTACTATTATTTTTCTTAAATAAACTAAAGTACGAACCTGAGGCTCATTAAGAAAATGTGTGGGATGCTTTACAAAAGAACGTCTCCCCATCCTCTTGCAACAAACATCTTTTTTGTTAGGAGATACTCGAGCCTCCAGTGTCCAAAATTCAAAAACAAGATCTTTAACGTCTTGTGTGATGATGGCACTTATAGGTTACTGTCTATGGCATGTTTATAGGGGCAAGACTCTATCACCTTCTAATTGTAGGTGATTATTGGCTACACAAAGGCTTCTCTTATGGAGACCGAGAACCTTTGCTATCTTTGACAAGATGACAAATTTGTTGTTGCCACCTTCTCCATTAAAGCCATTACCATTAAGTACCATCGTTAGAGATGACCTCTTCAAGAAAAGCTTATCGTTTTATCGGGGCACTTTGACTTGTGTCAAAGTGTTGTGAATGTTGGCTAGCACATCTTGATTGTAGCCCATTTCTTCAAGTCAAACATCCCTGAAACTAGGATGGAGGAGGAGTTCTATAAATAGTTGCTTGCAAGTATCTTTGTCGATCGCCTTCGTCTTCTCATACCAAGAGTTGGCCACATGTTTACAAATCTTCTTTCTTTCCTTCTCATCAATGGACCTATTCTCTTCAGCACTTTGCTTCTCCTTCACTTTTTGTCGATGTTCCTTTGCTTTGAAGCTTAATATTTCTTGATAAACTCAGTTCGTTTCTAACCAAGAACAACCATGCCTCCATTTACTTGCAGTACTACATTGTGCAAAAATTAATCTTCTCCCATCACATGGTGATTCAAAAATTGATCTTCTACCATTGCATGACCATCCATACTCTGCAAGTTCCTTCAACTAGAAAACATGCAAGTAGATAAGTGGAGGGAAGTGCATCTATATGTGTCGCAGAGAGATACAAAGAATGAGGGTGATGGATTTGATCTAAGGGAGGAGGTAGGTAAGACAAGAAAGTACAGGAAGAGCAAGAAGGCAGGAAAGTTGAAGGTGGGGAAGCTAAAGGAAGCTGACGACATAGCTAAAGAGTGGAAGGAGTCAAGGAAGCTGACAACCGAGTTGAAGGAAGCACGAAAGCTGAAGGAAGTGCAGAAGTTGAAGGAGGTTGATGACCAAGCTTAAAGATGCCAAGAAGCTTGGAAAAAAAGCTATATTCTTACACCACAATGTGTAGTATGAGTACGCACGCATGCACGTGAACACACACACACACACACACACAGAGACCCATGACGATTGCACAACATTCAATGAGGAAACAAAAATAGCAATTCCCCACTCTTTTTCTACCAGCACTTATTATTTTCACACTACCCATTCTTCTTACTTGCACGTTACTACCTTCCATTCTCTCTTACTAGCACGTTCTTACTCTTTGGAGACTACTTGTTAGGACATGACAAAGGAATGTCAATGACACTTCTTTTTGGACCATCTATCCATGCTTTCATCCTCTTGTTGGATTTAACTCATCAATTTAATCTACTTTTCACAAAGTCGTCTGAGCCATATAGCCTCACATGCACCTATTGTGAGTGCTCTATATCCTCTCTATATCTTACTTCTATTGAAGAAAAAGAAATAGTTGGTCGCTCGTTTGAAAACCATGATGTAGCACCTTCATCAAGGAAAAATGCATATCCTTGTGTGTATATCCTAGTCTCATGATCTCCTACATAGTCACTGTCACAATATCCATGCAACCTTAGATTACTTCCTCTATATTAAATTCCAAACTGTGGGGGTTAAAGGTCACTGTGCCTTTACCCTTGTTATGTACAATACTCAAACACATATATAAATGAATGAAAAAGAAGATTAGGGTGGTTCTGCACCCACCAAAACTTGTGTGGCTCTCTGTCTCTCTCCCTCCTTCGATTCTTGCTTTCATTGAGAGCACTCTCAATTGGTATCAGAGCTCGGGTGATCTAGCTGAGCGTGCGTGAATGCTTGAAGCTCAGCAGCTCTATGGGAGGAAGGAGAAGCTCTGTGGGAAGCTTTGTGGGTGACTTTACTTGCATCCGAGTGTGTAGAGACCTTGGAGGAACCTTTGGAAAAGTCACTTTGGCTTTGCGAAGTGGTTTTGGGAGCCTGTTAAGTGTTTTCAAAGAAAAAGTAGTTTTTTGAGCTTTTCCCTGTTCCGTTCGATGACAGAGACTCCGTATTGACTTGTAGAGGCAACTATTGCTTGCTTTTGGTGTCCACATTACTTCAACAGCTTGGAAACACCTTCATTCTTGAATCTGGGGTCATTTCATTGGATTTCTGACTCACTGTGTCAGTTCCTGCGTTTTTTGCCCGGGTGTTGGAACTCAAGTTTGGAGCAACCATTTGCAGATCTGTCAGTTCCAGTGGACTCAGGAGGTCCTAAAACTTCTATGTTGCTCCATCATTCGCACTCCGGTGGAGTTTACAAACAGCTCTGTTTCAAAAACCGTTTTTCAGTCCGTGTGTTGGACCCAGTGATTGAGACCACGGTTTCCAAAACCGTCTGTCCCATTGCGTTCCGGATGCCCAAAAACCCCTACTTCTCAGTTCCTACCTGTCAGTTCTTGCGCAATTCGGTGGAGGATTTTCAGAGTTATAGATCTCTGTGTATTCGATTTCGTCTCTCTGTTATGCATTTTTCATTCTAAGGTTTTGAAACCTTAGATTTATGCCACATGGCAGTATATAAGTGTTGACTCCCATTTCTCACTCATCGGTTGGGATTTTGGAGTTCTGGCAGAAGAGAGATATTTGCAGATTTTCTTGCTGAGTCCGATTATGCAATGGCGCCCATGTTTTGAGGCATCTCAGGTTCTATTTTCAGTAGCAGTCATTACCGTGGGACTATGATTTCTTGAGCATACCTTATGCAGATCACTCTAGTTGCAGTTTGAGCAGTGTGCGCTCGTTCGTGGTATGCATTGGGTTGCAGTGGATGATTTATAGGCCATTTGGATGCATTGTGATCCTTATTGGATGCACTGATAGGCCCAAATTTCCTTGTGGGATGCTATTTTTTATGGACGCTTTGCACATGGATGCTATTTTATGCTGAGGGACAGCTTTGACACATTGTAGGTGATGCACTGATAGTGCTATGCTCTCTTGGATGAGATATTATTGATGCATATGCCAGTGGACAATGTTTATGCTTGAGTCATTTGGCACTTATTGGCATTTTCTTTTGGGCCAGATTTGCTCATATGGATGCATAGTATATGCACATGAGTCAGATGCATCTTTTGATGCTTTGAGCTTTGAATTTTGGTGATATTTCACTTTATTGTGGCATACACATTTGGGTGCACCTGGTATTTGGTGTGATTCTCTCTTGAGGCACTAGCATTTGGGATTTTGCTTTATTTGCATCATGGCATCCTCTTCCATGTCTAAAAAGGAGTTTTTCAACATTAAAAAGTTTGATGGGACAAACTTTTCTTTGTGGAAAGAACAAATAAGGGATGTGCTTATTCAAAAGAAGCAGATTAAACCCTTGGCAGGGATTGAAGCTAAGCTTGCAAATATGTCTGAGGATGATTGGAATGAGTTGGATGCATTGGCAAAGTCTACTATTAGACTTCATCTTGCAGAGTCAGTTTATTTCACAATAGTAAATGAGCAGACTACGAAAGATTTGTGGAAGAAACTGTGTGCCACTTATGAAAAGGAAACTGCCTCTAATAAAGTTTACCTCATGAAGAGGTTGTTTGAGCTGCAGATGAAGGAAGGGGTCTCCATTGCTTCTCACTTGAATGAATTCAATATTATTTTCAGCCAGCTTCAGGCTCAGAAAATGAAATTTGATGCGGAGACTAAGGCAATATTTCTCTTATGTTCATTGCCATCCTCATGGGATATCTTCCGTATAGCTGTCAGTAACTCTGCACCTGGTGGAGTACTGAAATTTGATGATGTTGTGGGTAGCTTGTTGGCCGAGGAGATTAGACGGAAGTCTATGGATGGCAACAAGCAAGATGCAGCCTTAAATGTGCAAAGGGGCAGATCACAGTTCAGGGGGAAGTCCCAAGAAAGAGGGAAGTCTCGTAGCAAATCCAGGGCATGGAACATTGAGTGTTACCACTGTGGCAAGAAGGGCCATATGAAAAAGGATTGCTACAAGCTAAAAAGAGAGCAAAAGGATAAGAAAAAGAATGCAAATTGGGGTGCAAATCAAAAGGAAGAGAGTCCAAGGGAGGACAAAGGAAAAGTGAAGATCGAGGAGATCAATGCAGTCACACATGATAGTGACAATGATGTTCTCTTCATGTCTAGTTTATCTGCAGAGTTGCTTACCACTTCAGATGATGCATATTCCCAGGATTAGATTTTGGATTCTGGTGCTTCATTCCATGTTACTCCCCATAGGTAATGGTTCTCCACTTATGATAGTGGAAAGACAGGTTGTGTACATCTTGGAAATGACTATGCATGTGACATAGTGGGAGCAGGTGACATAAAGTTTTCTTTTGCAAATGGGTCTGCATTTGTTTTGAAACATGTGAGACATGTGCCTAAGCTGACCAAGAGTCTTATTTCAGTGGGTCAGCTAGATGATGCTGGTTTTCACACCACTTTTGGCTTTCAGAGTTGGAAAATTCAGAAGGGCTCTATGCTTTTGGCCAGGGGTGCCAAGTGTGGGACTTTGTATCCCTTACATATATCAGGGGTATTTGATCATGTTGTTGCAATAACTGATCAGCCAAGCAGTTCTTTGTGGCATTGCAGGTTGGGGCACATGAGCCAGAATGGAAAGAAACTCTTATGCCGTTTGGGTTATGTACCGCATTTGAGTTTCTCTGATTTTGAATTTTGTGAGCACTGTCTCTATGGGAAGCAAACTAAATCAGCCCATAAAACTTGGGGGGGTCACTCATTATATGTAACCCTATCACGTGAGTTCAACAGAAGGATGTTTTTAATATCTAAATTTAACAAAAGTTAATTTACATAAGGGAGTATTTAAAACAATTTTCAAAAAAATTTACAGATTTGTATAGAAAAAGGGTACATTTTATAAATGAAAAATTTACAGATAAGGGATTTTAGAAATATGCCTTGAACGCACGTGATATAGAGGGTTTATACATAGTGACCCCCCTAAGCCATAAAAGAAGGGGAAAGAAAGAGTTTAAAATGCTTGATTTGGTGCATTCAGACGTATGTGGTCCCATGCCTACACGGTCATTAGGTGGGGCTGAATACTATGTGACATTCATTGATGATGCAACTAGGAAAGTGTGGGCTTATGCTATAGCTCGGAAGAGTGATGTGTTCCAGGTATTTCAGAAATGGCTGGCCTTGGTTGAGAATCAGTCAGGTAGAACGCTTAAATGCCTATGGACTGACAATGGTGGAGAGTATCTCTCTCATGACTTTCAGCATTTCTGTGATACACGTGGGATTAAGAGGGAGCTCACATCCCCTCGTACTCCAGAGCAAAATCCAGTTGCAGAAAAGATGAACCGTACCATTCAAGAAAGGTTGCAATGTATGCTTTCCAATGCAAGTCTTTCTAGTGGTTTTTGGGCTGAGGCAATGAAGACTGTAGTGCATGTGATCAACAGATCACCTAGTAAGAGTTTGGATGGTGGTATTCCTGAAGAGGCATGGAGTGGCAAGAAGCCCTCTTACTCTCATTTGCATATATTTGGGTGTGAGGCTTATGCACATGTGCCAAAAGAGCTTCGAAAGAAGCTAGATCCTAAGTCTAGGAAATGCATCTTTCTGGGTTATGGTGAAAGTGGAGAGATGGGCTATCGTCTCTGGGATCCAGAAGCAAAGAAGATCATATGCAGCCATGATGTAGTCTTCAATGAGAAGAAGATGCATAAGGCATCCATGAGGGATGTGGAAATGAGGAGAATCACTTTCCAGGATGTGAATCCACCTGCATATGTTGATAGACAACAAGCTGTCCATGCACCAAATGTGCAAGAAATGGTGCCACCAAGTACTCCCACATGTATACAATCAAGGGTAGATGATGGATCATCTATTGGTGGAAATGATGAGCCAAATGTGGCTGATATGCAGGTGGGACAACAAGCTGAAATGCCCTTGAGAAGATCATCTAGAGTGTCTAGACCACCTGATAGGTTTGTTCCAGGGGTAGACTATGTGATGCTTACTGATTGCGGGGAGCCTTCTTGCTACAGAGAGGCTATGATGCGTGAGGATCAACGCAAGTGGGAGTATGCTATGCAATCAGAGATGAGTTCACTTATGAAGAATAAGACTTGGGACTTGGTTTCTTTGCCACATGGAAAGAAAGCATTGCCATGTAAATGGGTCTACAAAATGAAGGTCACAGGTGATGATGTGCCTAGGTACAAGGCCCGTTTGGTCGCTAAAGGATTCAAGCAAGAGAAGGGTGTGGACTTTCATGAGATATTCTCTCCGGTTGTGAAGATGACCACACTTAGATGCATGCTTGGACTAGTGGCATCAGAGGATATGGAGCTTATGCAGATGGATGTCAAGACAGCTTTCTTGCATGGGGATTTGCATGAGGAAATTTACATGGTGCAGCCGGAAGGCTTTGAAGAAAAGGGCAAAGAGCATTTAGTTTGCAAGCTGAAAAAGAGTCTCTATGGTCTTAAGCAAGCACCTAGAGAATGGTATCACTGCCTCTACACTAAAAGGGCTAAGGATAATAGCCTGATAATCCTTGCACTATATGTGGATGATATGCTATTGGCTAGCAGGAATACTTATGAGCTAGATGCATTAAAGGCCAAGTTGCATGAGGCCTTTGATATGAAGGATTTGGGACTTGCAGGTCATATTCTTGGGAGATTCTTGGTATGCGCATCACGCGTGATTGGAGTTGGAAACTGCTTTGGATTTCACAAAAAGAGTATGTTACAAAAGTATTGCAGCGTTTCAATATGGAGGGGGGGAAGGCAGTGAGTACTCCATTGCCTCCATATGTGAAACTGAGTCATATAGATAGTCCCAAATCAGATGAGGAAAGGGCCATGATGGCCAAGGTTCCTTATGCATCAGCAGTTGGGAGTCTTATGTATGCTATGATAGCTACTAGACCAGACATTGCATTTGCAGTGGGAGTTGTTAGCCGGTATATGGCTAATCCAGGAAAGAGGCATTGGGAGGCAGTTAAGTGCATCATGAGGTACATGAAGGGTACAAAGGAGATGTGCATCTGCTTTGGTAAAGGAGACATGCGTGTACTTGGGTACACAGATTCAGACTATGCAGGGCATGTGGATAGGGCATGTGGATAGTAGGAGATCCACTTTTGGTTATGTGTTCACCTTTGCAGGTGGTGCAGTGTCGTGGATGTCTCGCGCACAGAAGTGTGTTGCTTTGTCTACCATAGAGGCTGAGTATGTTGCAGCCACAGAGGGTTGCAAGGAGGCTATATAGCTTGATCGGCTAGTGGGAGATTTGGGGATTCATACAGGTGTACCGACATTGCATAGTGATTCCATGAGTGCTATTCAGCTAGCACGGAATCCGGTCTTTCATGCAAAGACCAAACACATTGAGGTCAGGTACCATTTCATCAGGGAGGTACTTGAGGACAAGCGCATAGAGCTTGTCAAGGTTCATACAGATGATAACCCTGCAGATATGCTGACGAAGAGTCTACCTAGTCAGCGGTTTGAGTATTGTCGTGTATTGATGGGCATTGGATAGTATGCTCACTGGTTGTTCTCCCTTAAAGGCACATTGTCCTTTAAGTGGGAGGTTGTGGGGGTTAAAGGTCACTGTGCCTTTACCCTTGTTATGTACAATACTCAAACACATATATAAATGAATGAAAAGGAAGATTAGGGTGGTTCTGCACCCACCAAAACTTGTGTGGCTCTCTGTCTCTCTCCCTCCTTCTTCCATTCTTGCTTTCGTTGAGAGCACTCTCACAAACTGTCTTGTATGTCTGATGTACCTTAAGACTCTCTTGGCTTCATTCCAATGAGACTATTTTGGCTTTGCCATAGACCTATGCAAGTAAACTTACTACATAATAAATATCTAGCATAGTGATAGTTAGATATATAAGAGATCTAATGAGCTTTTGATAGTACTTGTCATTGACTGTAGGCTTTTCTAAGTCTTTGGTAAGTCTCAAATTTTGCCCTATGGTAGTAGTTGCAATCTTGCAATCTGCCATATGAAACTTCTTTAGGATACTATCAACATATTTATGCTGGCTCATAAAGATTTTGTCTGAGTCTCTTTAGAACTCAATCCAAAGAAAATAGTACATAAGTCCAAGAACTCTGCAAATCAGTCTTGTTTCAACTTCTTGATCAATATATCATTGCTTCTTGTCACAATAAGATCATCTACATGCAAAAGTGCAATAGTAATGTCTTACCCTTGAACTTTGCAGTAGATAATATCATCGGCATTGGACTTCATGTATCTCAAATTGGCAAAATACTTGCCGATTTTGCTATACCAACTTTTGGGTGTTTTCTTTAAGCCATAGAGACTTTTCTTGAGATGGAAAACCTCATGCTGTTACCCTAGTTCAATATACCCTGCTGGCTGCTACATATAGACTTCCTCATCTAGGTAACCATTGAGAAAAGAATTCTTGACATCTAGCCGGTCCACATTCCATCTGTTGAGTGTCACTAGTGATATCAAAAATCTTATGCAATCCATCTTTGCTACTGCAGCATAAGTCTCATCATAATCTTGGAAATATTGCTATGTAGCCTGTTCATTGTTCTATTGAACAATTGGCACCGATGTAATTGTTCTTGTGGACCACCAAGTCGACATACCTTCATAGGAGTACAAAATTTTAACGCTTTTGGGTCTTCAAATTTTTGGAAAATGGGCATCCTTTGTATTTTTTTGGCCACCTCAAATGTATCCAAATTTGTTTGCAAAATGAGCACTCCCTATATTTTTCTCATATTGAATGTGGAAAAAAATGTATACTTTGCCCAAATTCTATGTAGCTAGCTCATGTATACTGTGAACTCATATAATGTGGCGACAAGGTATTGTCATGTTTGGTCAAATGTTGGTTAATCTAAATTGGCATGGTTACAATCTAATTGGTTACATGGTGAAGGGTGTGCTTTTTTGGTGAGCTTTTTGTCTTTCAATTTTCATGAATATTGCGAGCTTTTCATTCACTTGAGAGAGAGAGGGGGGAGGGTCATGGAGTGGGGTGGGTTGAAAGTTTGAGTTGTGGTTGCGATTAAGAGGAGAGAGGGGGGGAGGGGAGATAAAGGAAAGGGGGGGGGACGGGCACATGGAGAAGGGAGGGGAGGGGAGTTGGAACATATATTCGTTATCATAGTGGAGAACATAAAGGGGGAACTTATAAGTATGCAAAGAGGAGTGCAAGGAGGAGAGAGAGGATGAGGAATGTAAAAGTTATGTTCAGCCTACTAAATGCAAAGGGGAAGGGAGAGCATGTGGGAAATTTGTTCATTTTCAAAGTGTATAATTTGAAAGGTTTGACCTCATATTTGGATTCATCGTCAAATTCTGGTCATTTTGAGTACCAACATGACCATATTCTGATAAAAATTGAAAAAATGTTTTTGTCATGAATTCAGTTTTGGCTTGTTTTGGGCCTATTTTGAGTCTACACTAGCACAGACTCAAAATAGGCCCAAAACAAGCCAAAACAACAAAAACTAGCGGAGATTCAAAATAGGCCCAAAACAAGCCAAAACTGACCATGAAAAAAACACCATTTTTTTAATTTTTATCGGAATATGGTCATGCTGGGTCAAAAGTTTCAAATTATATACTTTTAAAATGAACATATCTCCCAAAGTTCGTCCCTTCTACTTTGAATATGGACATATCTTCCACAATGTTTTGCCTCCTACTGCCACTCATATCCGCCCCCCCCTTGTGCATAGTATACACTCTTCCACCCCTCCCACATGCTCTGAAAATGAACATATCCTATATCCTCTCCCCCTCTTTCTAACCTCCCCATCTTTCTTATAACAAAAACACGTATGGATTTCTAAAAAAAGCTCGCAAAAACAAAGGAAATGGTAAAATAGCTCACATTAAAAAGCTCGCCAAAAGATCTTTCCCCATCGTGAAATATTGATTAATGTAAATTGGCATATAAATATAGTCTGATTTTGTTTTACAAATCTTTTGAGAAGCTTCAAGTTCGACTTTACAAATTAGCCATCCTGAAATTATAAATCTTTCCTGCACACTTTGATGGGTTTTAATCTCCTCAAGCAAAATGTCCTTGGAAAGATTTATAACTTCATCAGCGGCAGCTAGCGCACATTGCCCCCACACTTGCTACTTTACAACATCATAATGTGCATGTCAAAGAAATTGGAATGAATTGCATATTACAAACAAGAATTGCATTTTAAATGATTTGCATTTTAGAACAATTCAAATTTAAATAAATGGCATTCTAACCGAATTGCAACATTTCATTTGATGACAAAAAAGATGCGTGAATTGCAATGTCGATTTTGCTTTTTTTCTCAAATCGCAACATTAATCAAACACACTAACGTGCATCACAACAACACTTTGATGGGAAGATTTATCCAAAATATCTTATTCGAAGTTCTACACTGCCATTCTGAAATCCGACAAATTTGCTGAAATTTGTTCGCGATGGAACGAAATGTATGCATGGATACATCACGGCTCAGTATCAAGTTGCACACATGTATAAGTATTTATATGAGCAAGAGGCAAACACAAAAATATAGCAGATAGCCGAAAGCTCCAGATTGAAAGAGCAATTACATAATGAAATTGAAGAACATACAAAGAGGAGGGAGAAATTATGAAGACTTTGGGAGATAGGTTTACAAGAAGAAAACTTTTGAACCTTGCAGAATTGAAAGAAGGAAGTGGAGAGTGCAAGCATCGAGTAGAAGTAGCAAGGTGAGATTGTTTAAAGCATTTGATATTTGTAATGTGGCTATGTAAATCTTCCTATGTTAACTCTTATTTACGCATCCAACTTATAGGAAAGTTTTGGAGCCCCAAAAGGAAAATGTTTATCCAAACACTCTTCTTGTAAAACAAATGAAAGGTCTATTTTCAGTGACTATTACGAAATGGATGATTGAGGAAAAGAAGTTTAAAACCATCAAATGCAATGTTGTGCAATAGTTCGTGGAAAGCAATAAAGTTGATGTAAACTTAATTCAGGAGGCTCTCGATGAGAGTGCAGTAATTAGCAAGAAAGGTTATTCTTATATTTTCAAAGAAGTATCATCAACTTTTAAAGATCAAAGGATCAAACGTCTGCTTCTTCCAAATCCTACAGAAGTTTGGAATTTAAGAGCTTCACTCAATGAACAAGTAGATGATTTTATTAGTCAATGGTTGCATATTGAGAATGTATTTGAAGGTAGTAAGGGGACCACCGTGTTTAATCCTTGGAATAATATTTTTGTTGATCTTGAACAATTACAAAAAAGAATGGTCGAATTCTACAAAATCACATTTGAAGAGTGTCAAGGATGGCTTATAAAGTTGGATGAATGTGAAATTGTTAAAGAGAAAACGATTGAAAGAGTGACCATCACACTTATGAATAGGGCACTTGATACATCAATCACAAAAGAAAACTCAAAGCATTTTAGTGTACATTTGGTGGTTGGGAGCATTTGAGGTAAGCCTGAACTTTCATTTTCAAATATATTGCTATTTGATTTCATTTATTAGTTCTAGATGCTTCAATATAGTTTCTTCTTAATGGCAGGTAAAGATAGAGGACCACCAAACCTTGTTTTGGGTGTTTCCATTAGAGGATATTTGGGGTCTCAAAAGGGCCTCCAATTAGTGTTTCCTAATTTCAAGGGATTAGAGAGGGATTTGAGGTGTACCAATGAGAGTGCTCCTTTGTGTGGGGCAATGGTACATTGAGGTGTACAAAAGGACATGTTGAGAATTTATGGGTGGGGAGACCTCTCACCCATGGTTTAGACCCATGATCTTCACTCCTAGCCATTGATCTCATCTACAATCCAAGGGATACATTCAAATTTGTGGTAGAATTCTCCAAGCCATTATATAAAGGTGTAGATCCAATGGATACCATCAAAGTATAGAAGAATCAAATCTAAACCCTTGAAAATGGCAAGGATCTAATGGATGAGATCAAAATAGAAGGGGGATCATTTTAAGCCATCCATCTAAAAATAGATCAAAGGGTGGAGATGCAAGAAAAAGGCATTAGAATCCAGGCCATTGATCTCAAGGAGATCCAAGGGTGGATATGGAAGAAGAAGGCGCTCAAATCCACACCATCCATTATGCACTTGAATCTCAATGACTCCATCCACACCCTTCAAAATGTGCCTCAATCTAGGCCCTTCATTTGATTCACTGATCTCTACCATTAGATCTATCCAAGATCTGATGGTCCACAACAAATGGTGACCTCTCACCCTTTATTACACCTCTATTTTTTCAATGTTTTCTAGTTTGGAGCCCACCAAAGGTGCCTCCCACCAATTTGAGCATCCTAGGCTTTTGATTCATCCACCATCCACCTCCATCCAAGGGCCAAGGTTGATCAATTTCAAAATAAAGGTACCCATGCCAGTTGAGTAAATGCTAGGGGACCCTTAGCCCATGGGTTACCATAGTGGGTTCACTTGGTCTTAGCTTAATCCATTCTTTATGAGGCCCTTTTGAGACCCCAATTCTCCCCTAATGACCATACCAAAATACAGAAGTCATCAAAAACCAGGTTCAAGGAGGGCAACTTCATGTTGAAGGCAAGGGTGATTTCCAAGTTGATTGGCATATGGAAGGGGACTCAAGACCCTCAAATGTATGTTCAACATAACCAAAGGAGGTAATTCAAAATCCACATGCCTTTACTGCAAGGAGCCAGCCCATGTCATGGATCCTAAATGGTGAAGAAAAGCTCCTAATAGGGACAAGATTGATCCTAAATTCAAAGTAGTTCTTGATATTCCTTTGTGTAATGTACATATATGCACATTGCATGCCTTATGTAGAATCATAAAAAATTTTGTCTTTTTATATATTGGATTTGCTTGGAAGCTTTCACCAAAAGAAAGTAGGAAAAAAGAAATTTCTGCATTAGAAAAAGTATTATCGGACATGTGTCTCCATGGAGGAGATGTTCATATCATAACAGACATCAAGAAGTCCTCAAAATTTGGAAAGGATGTTCCTATCAAACCGTCAATTGGTGGAGTCAAAGCAAAAATATTTTTATAAGAACCACAAAGAGAAGGGAAGCTTGGTAGATGATCAAGATATGTTTCCAGGGTGAGATACAGCCTTTGGAAGCATGTGCATAATGGAGTTAAAGATGATATGGCAGATGGTGTTGCTTGAAATGTTAAAGAAGATGTATGGAAATCCTTAGACAAGCATTTCTAGCTTTGTGACAAAAAGACATGGACCAAGAGCAATCATCATTGCATTAATTTGTTTTGTATGCATAGTTTGTACTTTCAAACATGGTTGACATAATTCTGCTTAATATTTTCTGTGATTGCAGCATATTCTATATACCCACCTTCTATATTTTGTTAAAAAGTCTGGATGCCCTGCAATATGGTCCATACAAGGAATGGAAAAGTCTCATTACACAGTAAGAAATGCGTTTGTTTTACATACACATCATTTTGGAGGAGCACATAAGGCAAAAAGTCTCAAAGAAGTATTTCAGTGGTTTTTTAAAGGTATACTTCAAAGGTTGCAAATGCAAAAAAAGGTTTCATTGTCAAAAGTTAAACTTGCCTAATATGGCACAAAAGAGAAGAAGAAGGCAGATCCTTGATAATTCAATAGATGCACAAAAACATGCAAAGTGGAGGCAGTCAAAGGTCTTTGTGAATCACAAGTGGATTGATAGAGTTGGAAACCTTATGGAGATTAAGAACAATAAAGCAAAGACTTTGTAATATTTTCCAAAAAAATTTAGTACAAATTCTGAGCTGACTATCTTTTCTTGTAGGATTTTGTGTCCTTTGTAGCTTTTGACAATACAATATACTTAAGTTTACTCTTGTACTTCTTTTACATCAAGCTGCTCTCCTTCAATCTGTTTACCCTCAGAATCTAGTAGAAGTGTCTCTCTAAACCTAATGAAATGATGCTTTCCATAACCATCTAATTGGCTAGGATCTTTGATTCCAAGTGCTAAAGCATAAGTAGTGTATGTCAAAAAGTACCCTACCCTTGAGCACTATTTGCCTGGCCATACCCAAAAATTTCCAAAGTAGATAATTTCTCAATTAATATAACTTTGTCGTTTCGCCAATTTACCTGGTACCCATTAAGAAACTTTGACAAACATTTAAAAAAGTAGATAGCTATCTCTCTATCATTACTTAATTGTCTGTGGTATATCAGAATCTTGGGAGATGACATCTTGTTCATGTACTGTGCAAGGGAAGACAATTGTCCAAGTCCCCTTTCTCGGCTCCCATAGGACCTTCTCAGAAAATTATCATCTTCAATCTCGGGGGGGTCACTATGTATAAACCCTCTATACCACGTGCGTTCAAGGCCTATTTCTAAAATCCCTTATCTGTAAATTTTTCATTAATAAAATGTACCCCTTTTCTATACAAATCTGTAAATTTTTCTCAAAACTATTTTAAATAGTCCCTTATGTATATTTATTTCTGTAAATTTTAGCAATAAAAAATATCCTTCTGTTGAACTCACGTGATAGGGTTACATATGATGAGTGACCCCCCCGAGTCTTCAATATAGATCTACAGTATCAAAAAAGAAGTAATGAGAAATATATACAAGTCATAATAAAAAAGATCTAACAGAGAAAATAGTCAGAGAGCATACCTTCATATTGTCATCATCCTCCAAAATTTTATCGGTCCAAGGATCAGTGCTTCTTTCCATGCTACTTTGTGTTTTCCTTTGCTCCTTCACCTTTGGCTGAATATCCTTTTGCTCCTCCAACTTTTGCATTTTGACCTTGTTAAAGGTGTCTCATCATCCATATCCTCCTCATCCATAGTTTTCTTGAAGCACATTGAGAGCACCTCCTTGGGATCAAATGTATCTTCTAGTACCACTAATTAATCGTCTTCAATTCCAACATCCTTATCTATGCTACATATTTGAGCAATCAAGGCCAAGTCATAATCTTCTATGAGGTCAAAGATGACGTGTATATCTGAGAGCAGATAATACTCTCGATCTTGAATAGTGAAGGAAGGAAGGATAGTTATAGCTAGACTACATGTCCATTCCTTCTGTAGACATAGCTCCATTTACTATTTGTGACTTTAAGGCTACAAGATCCAAGGCTGTAGCCTCCTTGCTCTCTTCCTCAAGATTAATATCCTCCTCTTCTAGTTCTTGTGCCTCTTCTATATTTTTGCCTTTGTCTTCAATATCAAGTTCTTCCCCAGGATCTTCCATGGTCTCTTCTGGCATGTATTCCATACCTTCATGATAAAGATTCAAAAACACAACAAAAGCAAGGCTTACCTCCAATAGCATGCATCCTTCACTATGAATATTACAAATTGCTTTGTATTTTTCTAGAAAGCTATCAAACCTCCTGTTGATGAGAATCTGAAGCTTTTTGTCTGTAATCAAATCCTTGGCATGGACATATTGTTAGATATGCTCAATGCCCCACCCTCCTGGTAACCACCAGTGGTCCAAGGTGCTCAAGTCGTAAGGTCCCCATATGAGGAGAAGCCATGTCTGAGCCTGGGACACTGGATGGATCTTGACTTGCATGTCAGATGAGGTCTATCAATGAGACTATTGATGGTAGAAAAATGATTGTGTGGGGGCCCCTTATTCTTGCTGGGGCCCCTTATTATTGTGATGGTGGCGGTATAGGGAATATTCCATGGATGATTAGTCAGTTCAACCAACTAGGTTGACTAGTTGGCTCCACCGACTAGGTCGACTGGTCGACTCCATCGACTACATTGATCCGACTACCGCCCTCATAGCTATTAAGAGGCGGCCTCCCTAGTCCATTGTATCCGATCAGTTCAGATCAAATCAGATCTTCCAACTAGTAGCTCTTCACCTAGTGTCAGTTTAGATCGCCATCTAAGTTCCACTGTGGGAGCGCACGGGTGGACGGAACCATCATCTGCACTACATCAGTATTGAAGGAAAAGTTTTTTCCTCTCTAGTTTGCTGTGTACTCTCTATTCTTTGTTCAGTTTTTGTTCCACTACGCCGTGTAATTTAACATGGTATTAGAGCCCAGGTGGCTCTAAGGATCGAAGAATAGAAGAGAGGCAAGGGCTTCAACAACATACGAAGTGATGGCAACAGGAGGTGGCTCAACAAGAAGCAGCTCGAGTTCAGCTTCTGCTCCTACACCAACAATCCAAGCCTTGAGAATTCACCCACCAGCCTTCACTGAAGGCAACCTAGATGGTACGAACTACACTTTGTGGAAGTTTAAAATTACTGCTATTCTAGATTCATATGAGCTTCTAGAGATAGTACTGGGGACTGCTGACCTAGAACCACAAGGAACCCCCGACTCAGCAAATCTGGGGAGTGCGATACCTCCTAATCTCGACCTTCTACGATCTTGGAAATGCAGGAACACAGATGCTCTGTGTGCCTTGGTTACAAGTACTACTGATTGAAGAATATATTGAAGAGTTAGTATGAGACGCGGAATCAGACAAGGATCCAAAACCTGGAGAGTTAGCTCGCAGATGAAAAGCTTAATGAAGGAGAGATAGCGGAGGTGCTCATAACCCAAATCAAAAATCTGCGTGACCAGATGGCTAGTGTTGGGATACAAAAGACTAGCGAAGAGCTAGCTCGGCGGTGTCTTCGGATATGTCCACCAAGGTTTGATGGACTGGTAACAGCACTTAACACTCAGATGAGACCCCAACCATTGTCATTTGAGGAGTTCTGTGCTTTACTTATGGAGGAGGAATTGATGCTTAAAGCTCGAGATGGAGGCAGCAATGGGGATGCTGTTTTCTCTGCCACTGCGAAAGACAAAGGTGGTTCCTCCACCAAAGGTGAGTCCTCTACTAGTGGTGACAAAAAGAAGAAGGGCAGTAAGAAGAAGTTTTAGGGAGAATGCTTCTATTGCAAAAAGAAGGGCCATATGATTGTAGATTGCCGGGTCAAGAAAGCAGATGAAAAAAATGGTATCCTAAAGAACACATATAAGGGGAAAGAGACAGCTAACACAGTGGAAGTAGAGTTGGATCTATTTTTGGCCATTGAGGAAGAGTGTTCCTTAGTTCAAGAAGCTTCAACCACTGATTCATGGGTGTTGGATAGTGGTGCCTCCCATCACATGACCTACAAGAAAGGTCTATATTGTTCCATGCGGACTCTACAGGAACCCATCACTGTGACGGTTCGTAATAATGGAAAATGCCCTATTGAGGGTAGAAGTACGATTTCATTTGTTTCTGTAAATGGAGATGTTAAGAAACTATCTAATGTGGTGTATGTTCCATAAATCAAGAGAAATTTGCTATCAATTGCTTCCATAATTGACCTTGACCATGAGGTGAGGTTCAACAAGACAGGAGCAAAAATTCTAGATAGTGCATGCAATCTTGTTGGCACAGGAGTAAGGAGGAACAACCTATATGAGCTAAGTGCTCTTACAGCCACCGCTGGAGTGGGCTCAAGTAGACTTTGGCATGAAAGATTCGGCCACATCCGATTTGCAGTGCTGAAGGAGATGCAGAAGCAAGGTATGGTTGCTCACTTACCTGCAGTCACAGAAATCAAAGAACCGTGTGAAGCTTGCATGATGGGCAAGCAACAGCAAAAGGAATTCCCACAAGAAAGCAAGAATAGAGCAAATGCTCCTCTAGAGTTGGTGCATATTGACTTGTGCAATAAGATGCCTACACAGGCCTTGGGGGGATCTTCCTATTTTTTATTAATTGTCGACGACTATAGTAGAAAGATGTGGGTGTACTTTCTTCGCAAAAAGGCTCAAGCTTTTGGTAAATTTAAAGAATGGCTATAGCTTGTTGAAAATGAAACAGCGAGAAAAGTGAAGAAAATCAAATCGGATGCTGGTGGTGAGTTTGTTTCTACAGAGTTTGGAGATTTTTGCAAGAGCAAAGAGATCAAGCAACATACGCCTCAGCAAAATTCCTCGGGGGGTTCACTATGTATGAACCCTCTATACCACGTGCGTTCAAGGCATATTTCTAAAATCCCTTATCTGTAAATTTTTCATTAATAAAATGTACCCCTTTTCTATACAAATCTGTAAATTTTTTCCAAAACTATTTTAAATAGTCCCTTATGTATATATATTTCTGTAAATTTTAGAAATAAAAAATATCCTTCTGTTGAACTCACGTGATAGGGTTACATATGATGAGTGACCCCCCCGAGCAAAATTCAGTTGTTGAATGCCGAATGCGGACCACGGTGGAGATGGGGAGCTAGGTGTATGTTGAAAGGTGCTGGACTGCCAAACCACTTTTGGGATGAGGCTGTCAATATTGTGGTTTACATCCTTAATCATAGCTATACAAAGGCACTCAAAGGTAAAACACCACATTAGGCTTACAGCGATAAGAAGCCATCTGTCTCCCACTTCAGAACGTTTGGGTGTGAATGCTATGCGCATGTACCAGAGAAAGAGAGAAACAAGCTACAACCAAAAAGCACCAAATGTATCTTCTTAGGCTATTGTGATGAGAAGAAAGCCTATAAGTTGTATGACCAAGAGGCAAAGAAGATCATAGCGAGCTGCAATGTGGTGTTCAGGGAGTAGCCACATGCAGTGGAGGAAGAGAAGAGCTCTTCCACTTTATCATTAAGCGAAGAGGTAATTTACTATGGACCTATCCCAAGAGCTATAAAGGAGGAGGAAATATCAGATGATGAAGGTATATGTCACCAACCTATTGTTACACCACCGGAAAAGCCATTGCCATGATGGGTAAGGTAGCTCTACAACCATGATAACCAAATGCCTATGTCTGTTGAGCAGCGGAACTGAAATAGGCTTACAGCCTGTCATCCCATATTTGGACAGCATGTCCAATCCATACTGCCTCTGCAAGAGCCATATCCCACTTGTGGATCTAATCACCTCAATGCCCAAGAAGTAACGCAGCTCTCCCAAATCCTTCATCTAAAACTTTTGCTTCAATAGCATTTTCACATGAAGGATATCTTCATCACTATCAGCTCTAATGATCAAATCATCAACATAAATGACAAGCAGAATAATGCCTTTCTCTATTTTTCTCACATAAAGTGAGAAATCTACATTCGAAATCTGAAAGCCAATAGTGACAAGATACTGTCCTATCTTGTCAGACCATGCTCTGGGTGCTTGCTTCAAGCCATACAAGGCTTTCTTCAACCTATAAACAAACTCAGGATGAACAGCATGAACATAACCTAGTGGTTGCTCCATATAGACCTCTTCTTGCAAATCACCATGCAAGAAAGCATTCTTTACATCCATCTGATGTAAAGACCATCCCTTTGATGCAACCATAGCAATGACTGCTCTTACAGTTGTCATCCTTGCAACCAGACGGAATGTTTCTTCATAATCAATGCCATATGTCTGTGTACACCCCTTGACAACTAATCTTGCCTTGTATCTGTTCACAGAACCATCAGCATTGTGCTTCACCTTATAAACCCACTTGCAACCAATTACATTCTTGTCTTTAGGCAAAGGCACCAATTCCCATGTAGCATTTGCTTCCAAGGCATCCATTTCTTCATCCATGGCTTTCTCCCATTTTTCTTTTCCCATGGCTTGCTCAAAAGAAGTGGGTTCTGGTTCATGTATCACTTTGACCATATAGGCATAGTGAATGGTTGTAAATATTTCAGCCTATCCACAGGATACCTAGCTCTGGTGGACCTACGCAAAATAGGCTCACTACCAAGTGCTCTCAAAACATCCCTTGTGTCCTTACTCCAGGTGTAACAACAGAAGGAATACCCAACTCATCATCAAGGCTCTGTTCTAAGCCACTGGATTCACCATCGTGGTAAGTCTACTTCTTCTCATTTAATGTATTGTTCTATTTGTTTTACTACATACTACATGCACTTTAGCTAACTCTAACTCTCGTAAATTGGATCCACAGCAAGCTGCGATGGGTCATCTTCCTACAGATGCAGAGACGCGACGCACATTTCGGATAGGAACAATGCCGTGGTTTATTGAGCAAGAGGCAATGGGAGCGACGGTCGATTGGGCTAAGGTGGTTACTCACACGGTATAAGTTTACTCCTACTTGTAATAGACTCACTTTTTAAATTGTTTTATTCTTTAAGTTCCAATCTAATTTTAAATTTATATGGTTCACTCTTAGGGTCAAAGCTCAAGCGTCCCATCATCGGAGGCAAGCGATCACTAGGGCCAGGGATCAGACGCACATGATGAGGATCACGGAGAAGGCGCATCTCATGAGGACCAAGGAACATGCCAATACGACGAGGACGATTCGGATTTGGATGAATAGTAGTAGTAGTAGTAGTGGTAGTAGCATTTTCTTCGCCCTGTATGTCATTTTGTATATCCGCTCGTTTGAGCATTTTTGTATCGCCTTTTCGAAAGGGTAATTTTGTAACAAACAATGTTGTATATGTTCGACATGTATATGCTTTTGTTGCTCGATCATTTCGTTTGAGCAATTTTGTATCACCCTTTTCGCAAGGGAAATTTTGTTATAAAAAAACTTTGTTTTGTAATCACAAAAAAAAAAAGGATTAGTGGGGCTAAACAGGGCCATAGCAAGCCCTGTTTAGCCCCATAATCCTTTTTTTTTAAGTTCTGTTAATCGTCGCTATATAGCGACATTTACCATTGTCGCTATATAGCGATGATTAACAGTGTCGCTATATAGCGACGTTTATTATCGTCACTATATAGCGACGGTTCTTTTCCGATGCTTTTAGCGACTTTTATAGCGACGTTTGCACCCGTGAAAAAAAAAATTAATGTAAAAAGTGTCGGTATTTTCGTCGAAAAATGGCCTATGCCGTGTAGTGAATGTACAATGACTTAAATTAATGTAGGCCCAAAATATTGTTGTAGGATTGCCTAAGTTCAAGGTTGCAGAAATGCATAAGGAATGTGAAACCTATCAATTTGGAAAACAGGCAAGGAAACCATTTCCTAGACATGTTCAAGAGAGTAATTAGAGGCCATTGGAATTAATCCACTCTGATGTGTGGACTACTAAAGCTGCATCTATTGGAGGCTGTCATTATTTTGTCACTTTTATTGATGACTACAACAAAAAAGTTTAGGTGTATTTTATGAAAAAGAAAAGTGAAGTGTTTGGGTATTTCAAAGCTTTTAAAGCTATGGTTGAAAAAGAAACATGCCTGCAAATAAAATGCCTAAGGTCAGATGGAGGGGGAGAGTACCTCTCAAATGAGTTTGCAAGTTTCTTGCAGGAGCATGGCATAAAGCAGCAATATTCATGCAGTCATACCCCACAGCCAAATGGACTTGCAGAAAGGTAAAACATGCATATTGGAGAGGTATCTCATGCCATGCTCAACGAAAAAGACTTGCCAGATTATTATTGGGTTGAAGCAGTTGCTACAACAGTCTACATAATGAACAGGACTCCCATTGCAGCAATACATGGCATAACGCCAGAGGAGAGGTATACTAGTAGGAAACCAGATATTTTTCATTTGAAAGTTTTTGGTTGCATTGCCTATGTGGTGCCTCGAACGCCAAATGTCCGCATGCACCAAAGTGCGAAGTACCTACAACATCCAGCCATCTCTTCGCAGCCCTCCTCTGACCCTCGAACAATTCGGGATGGTCCCTATTCTGCTTCTTGAAGAACTTCCAATCAGCTTTGTCTGCCCAGCTGGGTTTAGCCAACCCCTTTATGATGAAAGTACGCAAGGTTGATCTACGATGCTTCAAGACCAAACCCATGCGCTCTCGCATATAATCCTCATTAAACTCCCAATTTGGCGGGTTAGGGTATTTTTGTTTTAATTCATCGATGACTGCCTGCTTCTTTTGGCCATCTTGATACTGCCAATCGGTAGCAATGCCGCTCTTAAAGTGATGGCTCATCAACCGCCTCATGGTGGCCATCACTTCTTTGCCCTTTCTATCTTCTATTATCTCTCCAGCAGCTGTGATTTGATAGGAGAGATCCCCTAATGAGTAAGGAGGACTGATGGTAGCAGAGTTAGAAGGAGTGGAAGATGTGCGAGCGCTTCTGGAGCGAGGAGTAGTAGTGGGAGTAGGAGAGGGAAAGGGATTTTACTGATACTGTATCGCCGGGGACCAAGTGGAGACCTATAGGAACATGAGTGTGCTGACTCGTCTACATCTCCCGAGTCAGCACAACATAAGCTGCCCTTCCTACTCTTCCTGCCCTTACGAGAGGCATGCGCAGGTGATGACCCCTCGGTCGAAGGGGCACGAGGGGACGACTGGGCAGTACATCTAGCCATCGGTGTAGGGGAGGGAATTGCTGAGGTCCTCTGAGATAGCAGAGAGAAGAATCTCGCTGCCTCCTCATCGCTCATCTGCGGTACAAACTCATAAGGACTCCCGACAAAGCCATGTGCGGCTAGCAAAGGAGTTCCCTGAGGGGTAGTCGTAGTGCTACGTGGAAGAGGAGTCGGACCAGGGGTAGTCGTAGTGCTAGGTCCGAGAGGAGTCGGACTAGGGGTAGTCACGTGATAGGAATCAAAGTCCTCTGGAGCATATAGATCATGAGCTCTCCTCCTGCGAGGCTGTCCATAGACACAAACACGAAAACAAAAAACAAAAAAACAAACATAAGCATAGGCATAGGCATATGCATAGTGAGAGTGCTCTCAACATAAGTAAGAACGGAAGAAGGAGAGAGAGAAACAGAGAGCCACACAAGTTTTGGTGGGTGTAGAACCACCCTAATCTTCTTTTTCATTCATTTATATATGTGTTTGAGTAATGTACATAACCGGGGTAAAGGCACAGTGACCTTTAACCACCACAACCTCCCACTTAAAGGACAATGTGCCTTTAAGGGAGATCAACCAGTGAGCATACTATCCACCAATGCCCATCAATACACGACAATACTCAAACAGCTGACTAGGTAGAATCTTCGTCGGCATATCTGTAGGGTTATCATCTGTATGAACCTTGACAAGCTCTATGCGCTTGTCCTCAAGTACCTCACTGATGAAATGGTACCTGACCTCAATGTGTTTGGTTTTTGCATGAAAGACCGGATTCCGTGCTAGCTGAATAGCACTCATGGAATCACTATGCAATGTCGGTACACCTGTATGAATCCCCAAATCTCCCACTAGCCGATCAAGCCATATAGCCTCCTTGCAACCCTCTGTGGCTGCAACATACTCAGCCTCTGTGGTAGACAAAGCAACGCACTTCTGTGTGCGAGACATCCACGACACTGCACCACCTGCAAAGGTGAACACATAACCAGAAGTGGATCTCCTACTATCCACATGCCCTGCATAGTCTGAATCTGTGTACCCAAGTACACACATGTCTCCTCTACCAAAGCAGATGCACATCTCCTTGGTACCCTTCATGTACCTCATGATGCACTTAACTGCCTCCCAATGCCTCTTTCCTGGATTAGCCATATACCGGCTAAGAACTCCCACTGCAAATGCAATGTCTAGCCATCATGGCCCTCTCCTCTTCTGATTTGGGACTATCTGTATGACTCAGTTTCACATATGGAGGCAATGGAGTACTCACTGCCTTCCCCCCCTCCATATTGAAACGCTGCAATACTTTTGTAACATACTCTTTTTGTGAAAGCCAAAGGAGTTTCCTACTCTGATCACGCGTGATGCACATACCAAGAATATGACCTGCAAGTCCCAAATCCTTCATATCAAAGGCCTCATGCAACTTGGCCTTTAATGCATTTAGCTCATAAGTATTCTTGCTAGCCAATAGCATATCATCCACATATAGTGCCAGGATTATCAGGCTATTATCCTTAGCCCTTTTCGTGTAGAGACAGTGAACAATTTCACTCCTTCTAAAACCCTGGGACTGAATGAAAGCATCAAACTTCTGATACCATTCTCTAGGCGCTTGCTTAAGAGCATAGAGACTCTTCTTCAGCTTGCAAACTAAATGCTCTTTGCCCTTTTCTTCAAAGCCTTCCGGCTGCACCATGTAAATTTCCTCATGCAAATCCCCATGCAAGAAAGCTGTCTTGACATCCATGTGCATAAGCTCCATATCCTCTGATGCCACTAGTCCAAGCATGCATCTAAGTGTGGTCATCTTCACAACCAGAGAGAATATCTCATCAAAGTCCACACCCTTCTCTTGCTTGAACCCTTTAGCAACCAAACGGGCCTTGTACCTAGGCACATCATCACCTATGACCTTCATTTTGTAGACCCATTTACATGGCAATGCTTTCTTTCCATGTGGCAAAGAAACCAAGTCCCAAGTCTTATTCTTCATAAGTGAACTCATCTCTGATTGCATAGCATACTCCCACTTGCGTTGATCCTCGCGCATCATAGCCTCTTTGTAGCAAGAAGGCTCCCCGCAATCAGTAAGCATCACATAGTCTACCCCTGGAACAAACTTATCAGGCGGTCTAGACACTCTAGAAGATCTTGCTGTCCCATTTGCGTATCAGCCACATTTGGCTCATCATTTCCACCAATAGATGATCCATCATCTACCCTTGATTGTATACCTGGGGGAGTACTTGGTGGTACCATTTCTTGCACATTTGGTGCATGGATAGCTTGCTATCTATCAACATATGCAGGTGGAATCACATCTTGAAAAGTGATTCTCCTCATTTCCACATCCCTCATGGGTGCCTTATGCATCTTCTTCTCATTGAAGACTACATCATGGATGCGTATGATCTTCTCTGCTTCTGGATCCCAGAGACGATAGCCCATCTCTCCACTTTCACCATAACCCAGAAAGATGCATTTCCTAGACTTAGGATCTAGCTTTTTTCGAAGCTCTTTTGGCACATGTGCATATGCCTCACACCCAAATATATGCAAATGAGAGTAAGAGGGCTTCTTGCCACTCCATGCCTCTTCAGGAATACCACCATCCAAACTCTTACTAGGTGATCTATTGATCACATGCACTGCAGTCTTCATTGCCTCAGCCCAAAAACCACCAGAAAGACTTGCATTGGAAAGCATGCATTGCAACCTTTCTTGAATGGTATGGTTCATCTTTTTTGCAACTGGATTTTGCTCTGGAGTACGAGGGGATGTGAGCTCCATCTTAATCCCACGTGTATCACAGAAATGCTGAAAGTCATGAGAGAGATACTCTCCACCATTGTCAGCCCGTAGGCATTTAAGCATTCTACCTGACTGATTCTCAACCAAGGCCAGCCATTTCTGAAATACCTGGAACACATCACTCTTCCGAGCTATAGCATAAGTCCACACCTTCCTAGTTGCATCATCAATGAATGTCACATAGTATTCATCCGCGCCTAACGACCGTGTAGGCATGGGACGACATACGTGTGAATGCACCAAATCAAGCATTTCAAACTCTTTATTTCCCCTTCTTTTATGGGCTGATTCAGTCCGCTTTCCATAGAGACAGTGCTCACAAAATTCAAAATCAGAGAAACTCAAATGCGGTACATAACCCAAACGACATAAGAGTTTCATTCCATTCTCGCTCATGTGCCCCAACCTGCAATGCCACAAAGAAGTGCTTGGCTGCTCGGTTATGGCAACAACATGATCAAATACCCCTGATATATGTAAGGGATACAAAGTCCCACACTTGGCACCCCTGGCCAAAAGCATAGAGCCCTTCTGAATTTTCCAACTCTGAAAGCCAAAAGTGGTGTGAAAACCAGCATCATCTAGCTGACCCACTGAAATAAGACTCTTGGTCAGCTTAGGCACATGTCTCACATGTTTCAAAACAAATGCAGACCCATTTTCAAAAGAAAACTTTATGTCACGTGCTCCCACTATGTCACATGCATAGTCATTTCCAAGATGCACACAACCTATCTTTCCACTGTCATAAGTGGAGAACCATTCCCTATGGGGAGTAACATGGAATGAAGCACCAAAATCCAAAATCCAATCCTGGGAATATGCATCATCTGAAGTGGTAAGCAACTCTACAGATAAACTAGACATGAAGAGAACGTCATTGTCACTATCATGTGTGAGTGCATCGATCTCCTCGATCTTCACTTTTCCTTTGTCCTCCCTTGGACTCTCTTCCTTTTGATTTGCACCCCAAATTTGCATTCTTTTTCTTATCCTTTTGCTCTCTTTTCAACTTGTAGCAATCCTTTTTCATATGGCCCTTCTTGCCACAGTGGTAACACTCAATGTTCTGTGCGCTGGATTTGCTACGAGACTTCCCTCTTTCTTGGGACTTCCCCCTGAACTGTGATCTGCCCCTTTGCACATTTAAGGCTGCATCCTGCTTGTTGCGATCCATAGACTTCCGTCTAATCTCCTCGGCCAACAAGCTACCCACAACATCATCAAATTTCAGTACTCCACCAGGTGCAAAGTTACTGACAGCTGTACGGAAGGTATACCATGAGGATGGCAATGAACATAAGAGAAATATTGCCTTAGTCTCCGCATCAAAATTCATTTTCTGAGCCTGAAGCTGGCTCAAAATAATATTGAATTCATTCAAGTGAGAAGCAATGGAGACCCCTTCCTTCATCTGTAGCTCAAACAACCTCTTCATGAGGTAAACTTTATTAGAGGCAGTTTCCTTTTCATAAGTGGCACACAGTTTCTTCCACAAATCTTCCGTAGTCTACTCATTTACTACTGTGTAATAAACTGACTCTGCAAGATGAAGTCTAATAGTAGACTTTGCTAATGCATCCAACTCATTCCAATCATCCTCAGACATATTTGCAGGCTTAGCTTCAATCCCTACCAAGGGTTTAATCTGCTTCTTTTCAATAAGCACATCCGTTATTTGTTCTTTCCACAAAGAAAAGTTTGTCCCATCAAACTTTTTAATGCTGAAAAACTCCTTTTCAGACATGGAAGAGGATGCCATGATGCAAATGAAACAAAATCCCAAATGCTAGTGCCTGCAAGAGAGAATCACACCAAATACCAGGTGCACCCAAATGTGTATGCCACAATAGAGTGAAATATTACCAAAACTCAAAGCTCAAAGCATCAAAAGATGCATCTGACTCATGTGCATATACTATGCATCCATATGAGCAAATCTGGCCCAAAAGAAAATGCCAATAAGTGCCAAATGACTCAAGCATAAACACCATCCACTGGCATATGCATCAATAATATCTCATCCAAGAGAGCATAACACTATCAGTGCATCACCTGCAATGTGTCAAAGCTATCCCTTAGCATAAAATAGCATCCATGTGCAAAGCGTCCATAAAAAATAGCATTCCATAAGGCAATTTGGGCCTATCAGCGCATCCAATAAGGACCGTAATGCATCCAAATGGCCTATAAATCATCCACTGCAACCCAATGCATACCACGAATGAGCGCACACTGCTCAAACTGCAACCAGAGTGATCTGCATAAGGTATGCTCAAGAAATCATGGTCCCACGGTAATGATCGCTATTGAAAATAGAACCTGAGATGCCTCAAAACATGGGCGCCATTGCATAATCGGACTCAGCAAGAAAATCTGCAAATATCTCTCTTCTACCAGAACTCCAAAATCCCAACCGATGAGTGAGAAATGGGAGTCAACACTTATCCACTGCCATGTGGCATAAATCTAAGGTTTCAAAACCTTAGAATGAAAAATGCATAACAGAGAGACGAAATCGAATACACAGAGATCTATGACTTTGAAAATCCTCCATCGAATCGTGCAAGAACTGATAGGTAGGGGTTTTTGGGCTTCCGGAACGCAATGGGACAGATGGTTTTGGAAGCCGTGGTCTCAATCACCGAGTCCAACACACGGACTAAAAAACGTTTTTGGAAACAGAGCTGTTTGTAAACTCCACCGGAGTGCGAATGATGAGCAACATAGAAGTTTTAGGATCTCCTGAGTCCACCAGAACTGACAGATCTGCAAATGGTTGCTCCAAACTTGAGTTCCAACACCCGGGAAAAAAACGCAGAAACTGACACAATGAGTCAGAAATCCAATGAAATGATCCCAGATTCAAGAATGAAGGTGTTTCCAAGCTCTTGAAGTGAAGTGGACACCAAAAGTAAGCAATAGTTGCCTCTACAAGTCAATACGGAGTCTCTGTCATCGAATGGAACAGGGAAAAGCTCAAAAACGACTTTTCCTTTGAAAACACTTAACAGGCTCTCAAAATCACTTCACAAAACCAAAGTGACTTTTCCAAAGGTTCCTCCAAGGTCTCTGCACACTCGGAGGCAAGTAAAGTCACCCACAAAGCTTCCCATAGAGCTTCTCCTTCCTCCCACAGAGCTGCTGAGCTTCTAAGCATTCATGCACGCTTAGCTAGATCACCCGGGCTCTGATACCAGTTGAGAGTGCTCTCAATGGAAGCAAGAACGGAAGAAGGAGAGAGAGAAAAAGAGAGCCACACAAGTTTTGGTGGGTGCAGAACCACCCTAATCTTCTTTTTCATTCATTTATATATGTGTTTGAGTATTGTACATAACCGGGGTAAAGGCACAGTGACCTTTAACCCCCACACATAGGCAAAGAGGGAGAGAAGAGGAAGAGGCAGAGGAAGAAGAGGAAGAGGAATTTGAAGAAGAGGGAAAAGAGAAGGGGGAGGAGAAGAGGAAGAAGAGGGAAAGGAAAGAGGGAAAGAAGAGGAGAAAAGAGGGAAAGGACGAGGAAGAAGAGGAAGAAGAGGGAGAGAAGAGGAAGAAGAGAGAAAGAAGAGAGAAAGAAGAGGGAAAGGAGAGGGGAAGAGAGGAGAAGAGAGAAGAAGAGGAAGAAGAGAGAAAGAAGAGAATAAGAGAAGAGGGAACGAGAGAATAAGAGAAGGGGGAAAGAGAAGGGAAAGGAAAGAGGGAAAGAAGAGGAAGAAGAGGGAAAAGAGGAAGTTGACGAGAAGAGGAAGAAGAGGGAAAGGAAAGAGGCAAAGGAAAGAGAAAGAAGAGGGAGAGAAGAGGAAGAAGAGAGAAAGAAGAGAGAAAGAAGAGGGAAAGGAGAGGGGAAAAGGGGAGAAGAGAGAAGAAGAGGAAGAAGAGGGAGAGAAGAGGAAGAAGAGAGAAAGAAGAGAGAATAAGAGAAGGGGGAAAGAGAAGGGAAAGGAAAGAGGGAAAGGAAGAGGAAGAAGAGGGAGAGAAGGACGAAGAAGAGGAAGAGGAATCTGAAGAAGAGGAAGAGAAGAGGGAAATGAGAGAAGAGCATAAGAGAAGAGGAATCTCTTATGCTCATGCATAAGCATAAGCATTCTTATGCTCATGCTTATGTTTATGCATGAGCATAAGAGAAGGGGGAAAGAGAGAAGAAGAGGGAAAGGAAAGAGGGAAAAAGAGGGAAAGAAAGAGAGAAGAAGAGGGAAAGGAAGGAGAGATTGGAAAAGAGGAAAGAGGGAGAGAAAGAGAGAAGAAGAGGGAAAGAGAAAAGAGGAAAAAGCTCATGCATAAGCATAAGCATTCTTATGCTCATGCTTATGTTTATGCATGAGCATAAGAGAAGGGGGAAAGAGAGAAGAAGAGGAAAAGAGAAAAGAGGGAGAGAAAGAGAGAAGGGGGAAAGAGAGAAAGAGAGAAGGGGGAAAGAGAGAAGAAGAGGAAAGAGGAAAGAGGGAGAGAAAGAGAGAAGAAGAGGGAAAGAGAAAATAGGAAAAAAGAGACATATGCTCATGCTTATGCATGAGCATATGTCTACTTCTCTTATGCTCATGCATAAGCATAAGCATGAGCATATGTCTCCTTTTCTTATACTCATGCTTATGCTTAAGCATAAGCATAAGCATAAGCTCATGCTTATGCTTATGCATGAGCATAAGAGAAGGGGGAAAGAGAGAATAAGAGGAAAAGGAAAGAGAGAAGAAGAGGGAAAGAGAAAAGAGGAAAAAAATGACATATGCTCATGCTTATGCATGAGCATATGTCTACTTCTCTTATGCTCATGCATAAGCATAAGCATGAGCATATGTCTCATTTTGTTATGCTCATGCTTATGCTTAAGCATAAGCATAAGCATAAGCATAAGCTCATGCTTATGCTTATGCATGAGCATAAGAGAAGGGGGAAAGCGAGAATAAGAGGGAAAGGAAAGAGAGAAGAAGAGGGAAAGAGAAAAGAGGAAAAAAGAGACAAATGCTCATGCTTATGCATGAGCATACGTCTACTTCTTTTATGCTCATGCATAAGCATAAGCATTCTTATGCTCATGCTTATGTTTATGCATGAGCATAAGAGAAGGGGGAAAGAGAGAAGAAGAGGGAAAGGAAAGAGGGAAAAAGAGGGAAAGAAAGAGAGAAGAAGAGGGAAAGGAAGGAGAGATTGGAAAAGAGGAAAGAGGGAGAGAAAGAGAGAAGGGGGAAAGAGAGAATAAGAGAAGGCCCGGGAAAAAAGAGACATATGCTCATGCGAATGCATGAGCATATGTCTACTTCTCTTATGCTCATGCATAAGCATAAGCATGAGCATAAGAGAAGGGGGAAAGAGAGAATAAGAGGGAAAGGAAAGAGAGAAGAAGAGGGAAAGAGAAAAGAGGAAAAAAGAGACATATGCTCATGCTTATGCATGAGCATATGTCTACTTGTCTTATGCTCATGCATAAGCATAAGCATTCTTATGCTCATGCTTATGTTTATGCTTAAGAGAAGGGGGAAAGAGAGAAGAAGAGGGAAAGGAAAGAGGGAAAAAGAGGGAAAGAAAGAGAGAAGAAGAGGAAAAGGAAAGAGGGAAAAAGAGGAGGAAATAGATTGAAGGAGGGAAGAAGGAAAGAGATTGAGGGGAAGAGAGGGTTCCTACACCCATCACTGCAGCTAGCGCTTAAGGCGCTAGCTGCAGGCCAATGCAAATAACAAAAATAATAAATGGAAAAAAGAGGAAGCACTTACCTGAAATAGTACGTCCCGCTTGGTGTTGTGGATTGGTCCTACAAAAGAGAGAAAACATACCATTTTTCAAATAAGATGTTAGAGGAAGGAGGAGATTACAAAAGTAACTTCTTGAAAGGAGGAGATTGAGCAGACAAGGAAAGGAGGAGATTGAGGAGAGAAGGAGAAAGAGAAGGAAGAGAAATACAGAAAAGAAGTGAGTCTTCTTTCTTTCTTGAAATCTCGTTTTTTGTTTCAATACTTTGAAAACAAGCATGAAAACTAGTTTACAGGTTTAGCAATACAAGGAGAAGCACTCACAAAACTAAAGTTAACAAACAAATAACCTACATTGTTGAAACAAACTCACCTCTTAAAGAACTTCCTTTCAAGAAACCAGAGAGGGAAAAGGGTAGAGAGGGAGTACAAGACCTAGGAGAAGGATGAGGAGTGGAGAATAGAGTGGGAGGTTGTCGGAAATAGGTGGAAGGTCGTCGAAAATAGGTGGGAGGAGAGATTGCCTTGCTTACTTGAGAGATTAGAGAAGGGGATAAAGAAAGCGCCGTGCGACGGGAGTCTCGGGTTTTAACCCACAACGTCGCTATATAGCGATGGAACAGAGGAAAAAGTCGCTATATAGCGACGCTTTAAGTCACTTTTTGTTATAGCATGAAGGGAAGCTCATAGATGCTATTTTATAACTGTTAATATCTCTTCTTCATGCTTATGTTGTGATTTTATAAGTGTAGATGGAAGGGACGAGTGGAAGCTCGTTCAATGATGTGCCAACGCCTGGGAGCACGAAGTGGCTTACGGAGAGGTTATACTGTCATTGCACTCATTGCAAGCGAGAAGTACGACATCAACGTCATATTATCATGCGCCACTTGCGGATGTATGGGGAGGAGCCCGAACCAGTACCCAACATTGGTGTTGCATGTGTTGATGGACCATCGGTAAGTCAAAGCTATTTAAGTTCGCAGTCTTATTGTATACCAAGAAATACAAGATCTTATATTTACACGAAATCTTAAAATAAGAGAAGGAGGGTGACGAGGGTACACATATACCTTCTCACTTTTAGCAAGACTATAGTCTCTCGGATGATGACGAGGGTATGGTTGACATGATGGATTCCATTTTTAGGGGCACTACATCCCATGTACACGTGATGTCAGAGTCTGAGGTCAAAATGCGAGAGTTGCAATCAACACAATTGTACGAGGGTGCTAGGATGTCTAAACTATGTGCTTGTCTCTCAATCTTGAATCTACAAGTAAAGTATGGGTGGTCGGTCTTAATGAGGTTAGATCTTGCATTAATTAGACTCATTATTTGGATATTGTTTGTTTTGAGAATCATCATTGTTCGAAGCCTATGTATGTTTTGAATTGTCATAGGTTGCTCCAGAAGATGTTGCCTGCACCAAATACCATGCCGCATCAAGAGATGAAGCGAAAAAGATGCTAACAACGGTGGGTATGGATTATGATACCATCCATGCTTGCCGTAATGATTGTATTCTCTTTTGTCGTGAGCATGGAGATTTGGCTAGTTGTCCAAAGTGTGGGGAACATCGATATAGAGATGACTTGTAGGGTGAGCGGATACCGGTAAAGATCTTGAGACACTTTCCCATCATTGCAAGAATACAACACATGTTCCGATGCTCGGGGGGGTCACTATGTATAAACCCTCTATACCACGTGCGTTCAAGGCCTATTTCTAAAATCCCTTATCTGTAAATTTTTCATTAATAAAATGTACCCCTTTTCTATACAAATCTGTAATTTTTTCTCAAAACTATTTTAAATAGTCCCTTATGTATATTTATTTCTGTAAATTTTAGAAATAAAAAATATCCTTCTGTTGAACTCACGTGATAGGGTTACATATGATGAGTGACCCCCCCGAGTTCCGATGCAAATCCATAGCGGAGTTGATGACATGGCATGCATCTCATCGGTCCACTGATGCATATGACACATTGAGGATTCCCATAGATTGTGCAGCTTGGAAGCACATAGATAATCAGTGGCCGGACTTTGCGATGGAGCCACGCAACTTACATCTTGGGCTAGCCATGGACGGCGTGAATCCTTTCGGGTTACGCTCGCCATCTTGGTCGACATGGCCCATAGTCATGGTGAATTACAATATCCCACCATGGCTAACAATAAAAAAGGGACACCTCATGCTTGCACTACTTGTGCCAGGAAAGTAGAAGGCAAAAAATATGGACGTGTACATGGCACCTTTGATAGAGGAGTTACAGATATTATGGAGAGGAGTGCAGGTCTTTGATATTTCCAGAGCTCCTAGACATACCGATGATGTTTTGGTCAGGGGTATCTTGATGTGGACCATGCATGACTACCTAGGATATGGAGAGTGCGCACGTACGTGGTTGTGTCTTTACATGTACAATGAGGGATTATGCTTTTATGACTCTCTTTCGCACGCATGTCTTGTACTAATACATTCATGCACGCGTGTAGGAATTGTTACAAGTGGGTACCATGCTTGTCCTGTTTGTGGATCGGTCAAATCGCTTGCACGCTACTCCAAACATATGAGGAAAAATGTTTATGAAGGTCATGCTCGATACCTTCCGCTCGACCATCTCGCACGTGGAGGTCAGCTTGATACACCACCATCATATTTGAAGGCAAGTGACTGGATTCAAGCTTGGAGGGCGAATGGAGAGAAACCTCCTCCTGGCTCCCTCTTGGTATGAAGAGGCTATCGATCTTTCACGAGCTTCCTTATTGGGGTCAGTTACAGATCAATCATCTCTTGGATCCCATGCATATCTTCAAGAATGTGGGGGCTACTATTTGGGCACACTTGGTTGGTTCCAAAGACTCGAGAGGTGTGCGAGAAGACTTGCGTGCTATGAATAGAATGTCTCATTTGTGGCCCCAAGTGCATGCTTCGGGAAAAGTTGTCCTCCCGAAAGCAACGTGGATCCTCTCTACGAGGGAGGAGGCAGCGGTCAAGGCAGACATTGCCTCTTTTCAAACACCGACAGGGTACATGCGTTGCTTGAAAGGAGCATTTTCAAAGGACAATAAGCTTAGTGGGCTCAAGTCCCATGATTGGAATAAGGTCTTACAGGTATTGTAAGTAGAATTAGTGTACCGATAATCATGATGCGTTAGCGTAATTATTATTATGTTATATTGTTGACATGACTTCTTTGTTGCTTTGATAAAAGGGTGCTTACAAGAAGATGTTAGAAATGCTATATTCAAGATCTGTGGTATTGTGAGGTATGCTTACTATCAAATCGCATTGAATGTATTTTCTTCAATTTAAGCTGATTAATCTGTAGATTGATTATGAAAATATCTTACATGGACATGTGAAATAGGTGGATATCTAAAAAAGAGATCCCCATATCAAGCATCGAGAAGGCTAGGGTGGAATCCATCGAAGGCATATGCTTGCTTGAGAAGCACTTTCCCTCGAGCATTATGACAACTCAAGTACACTTGCTTGTGCACATAGTTGATAAGGTGGCTATAGCAGGTACCGTTCATAGTCGATGGATGTTTTTTCTCGAGCGGTTTATGAAAACTTTAAAGGGATTTGTAAGACAAAGAGCAAGACCAAAAGCAAGCATGGCAGAGGGATGGCTTGTGCAAGAGTCATTAGTATATATCACAGAGTTTCTTGCATCCACGGATCCCGATATGCCGCAAGCTTGGCATAACAAGGATGATGATCGCATCGTTGGCGAGGTTCCCCAAGGAAAAGGGATTGAAAGAAAGATGAGCGAAGAGAAAATGGAGAAATTCAATAAGTTTTGTATCCTCAATAGCCCAGAGATGCAGAAGTCATATGGACGACATTTTCGCATGGAACGCATCGATTCAAAGAGAGTCACGTATGATTGTGGAGTCATGGCTAAATTCACACAAGATAGCCGAGCAAGTGCTTCGGATACCAATCTTCTCTCCTCACAGTTGGATTATTGTGGAACCATACGCGACATCTATGAAGTTGATTTCAGACGATTTCGTATTTTCATTCTTAATGTTAAATGGTTTAGAACTATTTACAACGGTCCCCATGCGACAATGAGAAAAGATAGTAGCGGTTTCTTTGCAATAGACTCCACCAAACATTGGACCGATGAAAGTGATACTTTTGTTCTTCTCAAGCACTGTGAGCAGGTGCATACTAATGATTTAATTAATCGAAGCTTTCGTTTTTAAAGATCCATTGATACATGTACTTGAGCATTATTTTATATATATACTTGATGACATTTGGCACCCATCTTCAATATAGGTGGTTTTTGATCCGAATCGTTCTGATCCAAGATGGTGGTACATGATCCAAGTTGCACGACGAAGTAAGCAAATTTTTGAAGATAGAGATGTGGATATGGAGATGCCACTACCAATGCTGGATCCAATTGATGAATCTAGCGAAGAAGATGTAGATCACCATATGAGCCAAGAAGAAGATGCGCATAATGACATCGCACGGGAGGAAGATGGAGATCACGATATTGAGGAAGAAGACAACGATCATTAAGAATCACCACACTTTATTGAAGAAGATGATCAAATACTTTTAGGTCAACATACGATGCTAGAGTACGATGATGATATAGGAGATCAACTCGGTATAGAGTTGGAGATAGACTTGTTTGGCACCTTAGACTTGGCTCAAGATGAAACAGTTGATGTAAATGCTCTTAATTGATTTTTCTCATCTCAAACTTGGACATGAATATATGAGCTTCAAAGGCTTGATGTACATGCTCTCATTTTTTTATTCTCTATGAGATCAAACATGTATGAAAATTTAAAAAAATTTGTCATTGGAAAAAACTAACTTTTAAGGCATACATGGAAAAAAAAACCTCTCTGGAAAATGTCGCTATAAAATAGTATATCAGTGTCGCTATATAGCGACACTTAAAAGTCGCTATATAGCGACCTTTATAAGATAGCTTCTTTTGAAGTTTCTCTTGAAGAAGATGCACCACCATTTCTTTGCTCTTCAGAAATTAGAAGAGCAATCAACTCCTCAAAATTGGGAAAATTCTCACGGACGGCAATGGATGTCCAGAATTGTGCATAATCCTTTCCTAGACCATTCAAGGTCACAGAAACTAAATCATCATCTTTCACTCACGACCCAATAGAAGCAAGTGCATCTGCAACCTTCTTCACCATCATGTGGTAGTCATTGATGCTCATATTTTCTCTCTGCACATTATGCAACTCCTGCTTGAGCGCTGCATTTTCCTGGCTTGCGTATTTGTGCTATACATTTTTGTCAAAGTATCCCACGCCTCCTTGGACGTGCTTGCATCCTGAATATGTACAATCATAGAATCTGAAATATTGATAGATAGCCAGTACATAACTTTTCTGGCTCTCTCATGCCAACCTTTAAATGCCTGCAACTCTTGTTGATTGGGAACATTAGGAATAACCGATTCTTGTTCAGATCCAGTAATGAACTCCCAATAGCCTTTTGCCTTAAGGAAATTCGTCATTTTGAACTTCCATGCGTGGAAGTTATTCTTGTCAATCTTTTCAGTGACAATCTGTGAAAGAGCATCAGATGCCATTACTGAACACTGCAAAATATATTGTCACTACCAAAAAACACAACTTCTGCGTCACAAGGGCAAATCTGCAAAACTGACGAGTGTGGTATTTGACCACACAGTCACTTCGTAGTGACGATTATGCATCAACAGGAAATAAGAATGATTTTGTCATTCCCAATATCTCTGCGCATAGGCATACAATGTAATTTCTATAATAACTTTTCACCGACCTGCAGAACAGTGGTTGCACAGCAAAAACAGGGCACTTTCTTGAGCGCGTGCTGAGATAGTGCACTCTTGCACTTTCCGGCTATGCTACCTCCAGAGATTTGCTCCCAAACTCGAAAAAAAGAGAAAAGCAACACTGATCCTCTTACTAGGACACCGCGACTTTGGTTTGCTTTCTTGAGCTCCTTACCATGAACCAAGCTCTGATACAATGTGAAGAGAGTGGAAGAGAATGAAGGAGTCTCACTTGCAGCTTTCTCACATACACAATGGGGGAATATACACAAAGGTGGAGGTTGAAAACAGTTTTCCTCTTCTTAGTTGTGAGAGCCAAAAGAACTCTAAGTACAAAAGAATAGGTGAACCCTATATGTGGGTCTCAAACCAAACTCAGCTAACTAAGGTGGCATACTAACTGAGCCACTAACTAGAGTACATAAAGATAGTTGTCATCTAGCTATTATTCATGGGCAGTGTACCAACCGCATCTGCAGCTAACAAGTCGGTGACATAAATCACTACAAGGCATAGGCCATTTTTCGATGAAAATACCGACGCTTTTTACATTAATTTTTTTTTTTCACGGGCGCAAACGTCGCTATAAAAGTCACTAAAAGCGTCAGAAAAGAACCGTCGCTATAATCCACTTCTGCATATCAGGGCTATTGAGGATACAAAACTTATTGAATTTCTCCATTTGCTCTTCGCTCATCTTTCTTTCAATCCCTTTTCCTTGGGGAACGTCACCAACGATGTGATCATCATCCTTGTTATGCCAAGCTTGTGGCATATCAAGATCCGTGGATGCAAGAAACTCTGTCATATATACTAATGACTCTTGCACAAGCCATCCCTCTACCATGCTTGCTTCTGGTCTTGCTCTTTAACTTACAAATCCCTTTAAAGTTTTCATAAACCGCTCGAGAAAAAACATCCATCGACTATGAACGGTACCTACTATAGCCACCTCATCAACTATGTGCACAAGCAAGTGGACTTGAGTTGTCATAATGCTCGAGGGAAAGTGCTTCTCAAGCAAGCATACAGCTTCGATGGATTCCACCCTAGCCTTCTTGATGCTCGATATGGAGATCTCTTTTTGCGATATCCACCTATTTCACATGTCCATGTAAGATATTTTCATAATCAGTCTACAGATTAATCAACTTAAATTGAAGAAAATACATTCAATGCGATTTGACAGTAAGCATACCTCACAATACCACAGATATTGAATATAGCATTTCTAACATCTTCTTGTAAGCACCCTTTTATTGTAATTGGGAGGATGAACTATCAAAGCAACAAAGAAGTCATGTCAACAATATAACATAATAATAATTATGCTAACGCATCACGATTATCGGTACACTAATTCTACTTAGAATACCTGTACGACCTTGTGCCAATCATGGGACTTGAGCCCACTATGCTTATTGTCCTTTGAAGATGGTCCTTTCAAGCAACGCATGTACCCTGTCGGTGTTTGAAAAGAGGCAATGTCTGCCTTGACCGCTGCCTCCTCCCTTGTAGAGAGGATCCACGTTGCTTTTGGGAGGACAAATTTTCCCGAAGCATGCACTTGGGGCCACAAATGAGACATCCTATTCATAGCACGCAAGTCTTCTCACACTCCTCTCAAGTCTTTGGAACCAACCAAGTGTGCCCAAATAGTAGCCCCCACATTCTTGAAGATATGCATGGGATCCAAGAGATGATTGATTTGTAACTGACCCCAATAAGGAAGCTCGTGAAAGATTAATAGCCTCTTCATACCAGGAGGAGGTTCCTCTCCATTCGCCCTCCAAGCTTGAATCCAGTCACTTGCCTTCAAATATGATGGTGGTGGATCAAGCTGACCTCCATGTGCGAGATGGTCGAGCAGAAGGTATCGAGCATGACCTTCATAAACATTTTTCCTCATATATTTGGAGTAGCGTGCAAGCGATTTCAGAGCCGTTCCACAAACAGGACAAGCATGGTACCCACTTGTAACAAGTCGTGCATGCGTGCATGAATGTGTTAGTACAAGACATGCGTGCCAAAGAGAGTCATAAAAGCACTCTAAAAGCATAGTCCCTCATTGTACATGTAAAGACACAACCACGTACCTGCGCACTCTCCATATCCTAGGTAGTCATGCATGGTCCACATCAAGATACCCCTGACCAAAATATCATCGGTATGTCTAGGAGCTCTGGAAATATCAAAGACCTGCACTCCTCTCCATAATATCTGTAACTCCTCTATCAAAGGTGCCATGTACACGTCCATATTTTTTGCCTTCTACTTTCCTGGCACAAGTAGTGCAAGCATGAGGTGTCCCTTTTTTATTGTTAGCCATGGTGGGATATTGTAATTCACCACGACTATGGGCCATGTCGACCAAGATGTCGAGCGTAACCCAAAAGGATTCACGCCGTCCATGGCTAGCCCAAGATGTAAGTTGCGTGGCTCCCTCGCAAAGTCCGGCCACTGATTATCTATGTGCTTCCAAGCTGTACAATCTGCGGGAATCCTCAATGTGTCATCAGTGGACCGATGAGATGCATGCCATGTTATCAACTCCGCTATGGATTTGCATCGGAACATGTGTTGTATTCTTGCGATGATGGGAAAGTGTCTCAATACCTTTACCGATATCCGCTCACCCTGCAAGTCATCTCTATATCGATGTTCCCCACACTTTGGACAACTAGCCAAATCTCCATGCTCACGACAAAAGAGAATACAATCATTACGGGAAGCATGGATGGTATCATAATCCATACCTACCGTTGTTAGCATCTTTTTCACTTCATCTCTTGATGTGGGCATGGTATTTGGTGCAGGCAACATCTTCTGGAGCAACCTATGACAATTCAAAACATACATAGGCTTCGAACAATGATGATTCTCAAAACAACCAATATCCAAATAATGAGTCTAATTAATGCAAGAGCTAACCTCATTAAGGCCGAGACACTTGTATCCATAATCCGACCACCCATACTTTACTTGTAGATTCAAGATTGAGAGACAAGCACGTAGTTTAGACATCCTAGCACCCTCGTACAATTGTGTTGATTGCAACTCTCACATTTTGACCTCAGACTCTGACATCACGTGTACATGGGATGTAGTGCCCCTAAAAATGGAATCCATCATGTCGACCATACCCTCGTCATCATCCGAGAGACTATAGTCTTGCTGAAAGTGAGAAGGTACATGCGTACCCTCGTCAGCCTCCTCATCCTGTTTTAAGATTTTGTGTAAATATAAGATCTTGTATTTCCTGGTATACAATAAGACTGCGAACTTAAATAGCTTTGACTTACCGATGGTCCATCAACACGTGTAACACCAACGGTGGGTACTGGTTCGGGCTCCTCCCCATACATCCGCAAGTGGCGCATGATAATACGACGTTGATGTCGTACTTCTCGCTTGCAATGAGTGAAATGATAGTATAACCTCTCCGTAAGCCACTTCGTGCTCCCGGGCGTTGGCGCATCATCGGACGAGCTTCCACTCGTCCCTTCCATCTACACTTATAAAATCACAACATAAGCATGAAGAAGAGATATTAACAGTTATAAAATAGCATCTATGAGCTTTCCTTTATGCTACAACAAAAAGTGACTTAAAGCGTCGCCATATAGCGACTTTTTCCTCTATTTCGTCGCTATATAGCGACGCTATGGGTTAAAACCCGAGACTCCCATCACGCGGCGCTTTCTTTATCCCCTTCTCTAATCTCTCAAGTAAGCAAGGCAATCTCTCCTCCCACCTATTTTTGATGACCTCCCACCTATTTCTGACAACCTCCCACTCTATTCTCCACTCCTCACCCTTCTCCTAGCTCTTCTACTCCCTCTCTACCCTTTTCCCTCTTTGGTTTCTTGAAAGGAAGTTCTTCAAGAGGTGAGTTTGTTTCAACAATGTAGGTTATTTGTTTGTTAGCTTTAGTTTTGTGAGTGCTTCTCCTTGTATTGCTAAACCTGTAAACTAGTTTTCATGCTTGTTTTCAAAGGATTGAAACAAAAAACGAGATTTTAAGAAAGAAAGAAGACTCACCTCTTTTCTATATTTCTCTTCCTTCTCTTTCTCCTTGTCTCCTCAATCTCCTCCTTTCAAGAAGTTACTTTTGTAATCTCCTCCTTCCTCTAACATCTTATTTGAAAAATGGTATGTTTCCTCTCTTTTGTAGGGCCAGTCCACAACACCGAGCAGGATGTACTATTTGTGGGGGTTAAAGGTCACTGTGCCTTTACCCCGGTTATGTACAATACTCAAACACATATATAAATGAATGAAAAAGAAGATTTGGGTGGTTCTGCACCCACCAAAACTTGTGTGGCTCTCTATCTCTCTCTCTCTCCTTCTTCCGTTCTTGCTTCTGTTGAGAGCACTCTCAACTGGTATCAGAGCTCGGGTGATCTAGCTGAGCGTGCGTGAATGCTTGAAGCTCAGCAGCTCTGTGGGAGGAAGGAGAAGCTCTGTGGGAAGCTTTGTGGGTGACTTTACTTGCATCGGAGTGTGCAAAGACCTTGGAGGATCCTTTGGAAAAGTCACTTTGGTTTTGCGAAGTGGTTTTGAGAGCCTGTTAAGTGTTTTCAAAGAAAAAGTCGCTTTTTGAGCTTTTCCCTGTTCCGTTCGATGACAGAGACTCCGTATTGACTTGTAGAGGCAACTATTGCTTGCTTTTGGTATCCACTTCACTTCAGGAGCTTGGAAACACCTTCATTCTTGAATTTGGGATCATTTCATTGGATTTTTGACTCACTGTGTCAGTTTCTGCATCTTTTGCCCGGGTGTTGGAACTCAAGTTTGGAGCAACCATTTGCAGATCTGTCAGTTCCAGTGGACTCAGGAGGTCCTAAAACTTCTATGTTACTCATCATTCGCACGCCGGTGGAGTTTACAAACAGCTCTGTTTCAAAAAACGTTTATCAGCCCGTGTGTTGGACCCAGTGATTGAGACCACGGTTTCCAAAACCATCTGTCCCATTGCGTTCCAGACGCCTAAAAACCCCTACCTGTCAGTTCTTGCGCGATTCGGTGGAGGATTTTCAGAGTTATAGATCTCTGTGTATATGATTTCGTCTCTCTGTTATGCATTTTTGATTCTAAGGTTTTGAAACCTTAGACTTATGCCACATGGTAGTGGATAAGTGTTGACTCCCATTTCTCACTCATCGGTTGGGATTTCGGAGTTCCAGCAGAAGAGAGATATTTGTAGATTTTCTTGCTGAGTCCGATTATGCAATGGCGCCCATGTTTTGAGGCATCTCAGGTTCTATTTTCAGTAGCGGTCATTACCATGGGACCATGATTTCGTGAGCATACCTTATGCAGATCACTCTGGTTGCAGTTTGAGCACTGTGCGCTCATAAGTGGTGTGCATTGGGTTGTAGTGGATGATTTATAGGCCATTTGGATGCATTGCGGTCCTTATTGGATGCGCTGATAGGCCCAAATTGCCTTGTGGGATGCTATTTTTTATAGACGCTTTGCACATGGATGCTATTTTATACTGAGGGACAGCTTTGACACGTTGCAGATGATGCAATGATAGTGCTATGCTCTCTTGGATGAGATATTATTGATGCATATGCCAGTGGACGGTGTTTATGCTTGAGTCATTTGGCACTTATTGGCATTTTCTTTTGGGCCAGATTTGCTCATATGGATGCATAATATATGCACATGAGTCAGATGCATCTTTTGATGCTTTGAGCTTTGAGTTTTGGTGATATTTCACTCTATTGTGCCATACACATTTGGGTACACCTGGTATTTGGTGTGATTCTCTCTTGCAGGCACTAGCATTTGGTATTTTGTTTCATTTGCATCATGGCATCCTCTTCCATGTCTGAAAAGGAGTTTTTCAGCATTAAAAAGTTTGATGGGACAAACTTTTCTTTGTGGAAAGAACAAATAAGGGATGTGCATATTCAAAAGAAGCAGATGAAACCCTTGGCATGGATTGAGCTTGCAAATATGTCTGAGGATGATTGGAATGAGTTGGATGCATTGGCAAAGTCTACTATTAGACTTCATCTTGCAGAGTCAGTTTATTTCACAATAGTAAATGAGTAGACTATGAAAGATTTGTGGAAGAAACTGTGTGCCACTTATGAAAAGGAAACTGCCTCTAATAAAGTTTACCTCATGAAGAGATTGTTTGAGCTGCAGATGAAGGAAGGGGTCTCCATTGCTTCTCACTTGAATGAATAAAATATTATTTTCAGCCAGCTTCAGGCTCAGAATATGAATTTTGATGCGGAGACTAAGGCAATATTTCTCTTATGTTCATTGCCATCCTCATGGGATACCTTCCGTACAGCTGTCAGTAACTCTGCACCTGGTGGAGTACTGAAATTTGATGATGTTGTGGGTAGCTTGTTGGCCGAGGAGATTAGACGGAAGTCTATGGATGGCAACAAGCAGGATGCAGCCTTAAATGTGCAAAGGGACAGATCACAGTTCAGGGGGAAGTCCCAAGAAAGAGGGAAGTCTCGTAGCAAATCCAGGGCACGGAACGTTGAGTGTTAACACTGTGGCAAGAAGGGCCATATGAAAAAGGATTGCTACAAGCTGAAAAGAGAGCAAAAGGATAAGAAAAAGAATGCAAATTGGGGTGCAAATAAGAAGGAAGAGAGTCCAAGGGAGGACAAAGGAAAAGTGAAGATCGAGGAGATCAATGCAGTCACACATGATAGTGACAATGATGTTCTCTTCATGTCTAGTTTATCTGAAGAGTTGCTTACCACTTCAGATGAGGCATATTCCCAGGATTGGATTTTGGATTCTAGTGCTTCATTCCATGTTACTCCCCATAGGGAATGGTTCTCCACTTATGACAGTGGAAAGACAGGTTGTGTGCATCTTGGAAATGACTATGCATGTGACGTAGTGGGAGCAGGTGACATAAAGTTTTCTTTTGCAAATGGGTCTGCATTTGTTTTGAAACATGTGAGACATGTGCCCTCGGGGGAGTCACTATGTATAAACCCTCTATATCACGTGCGTTCAAGGCCTATATTTAAAATCCCTTATCTGTAAAAATTTTCATTAATAAAATATACCCCTTTTCTATACAAATCTGTAAATTTTTTCAAAAACTATTTTAAATAGTCCCTTATGTATATTTATTTCTGTAAATTTTAGGAATAAAAAATATCCTTCTGTTGAACTCACGTGATAGGGTTACATATGATGAGTGACCCCCCTGAGCATGTGCCTAAGCTGACCAAGAGTCTTATTTCAGTGGGTCAGCTAGATGATGCTGGTTTTCATACCACTTTTGGCTTTCAGAGTTGGAAAATTCAGAAGGGCTCTATGCTTTTGGCCAGGGGTGCCAAGTGTGGGACTTTGTATCCCTTACATGTATCAGGGGTATTTTATCATGTTGTTGCAATAACCGAGCAGCCAAGCACTTCTTTGTGGCATTGCAGGTTGGGGCACATGAGCCAGAATGGAATGAAACTCTTATGCCGTTTGGGTTATGTACCGCATTTGAGTTTCTCTGATTTTGAATTTTGTGAGCACTGTCTCTATGGGAAGCATACTAAATCAGCCCATAAAATAAGGGGAAAGAAAGAGTTTGAAAAGCTTGATTTAGTGCATTCAGATGTATGTGGTCCCATGCCTACACGGTCATTAGGCGGGGCTGAATACTATTTGACATTCATTAATGATGCAACTAGGAAAGTGTGGGCTTATGCTATAGCTCGGAAGAGTGATGTGTTCCAGGTATTTCAGAAATGGCTGGCCTTGGTTGAGAATCAGTTAGGTAGAACGCTTAAATGCCTACGGACTGACAATGGTGGAGAGTATCTCTCTCATGACTTTCAGCATTTCTGTGATACACGTGGGATTAAGACGGAGCTCACATCCCCTCGTACTCCAGAGCAAAATCCAGTTGCAGAAAAGATAAGCCGTACCATTCAAGAAAGGTTGCAATGCATGCTTTCCAATGCAAGTCTTTCTGGTGGTTTTTGGGCTGAGGCAATGAAGACTATAGTGCATGTGATTAATAGATCACCTAGTAAGAGTTTGGATGGTGGTATTCCTGAAGAGGCATGGAGTGGCAAGAAGCCCTCTTACTCTCATTTGCATATATTTGGGTGTGAGGCATATGCACATGTGCCAAAAGAGCTTCGAAAGAAGCTAGATCCTAAGTCTAGGAAATGCATCTTTTTGGGTTATGGTGAAAGTGGAGAGATGAACTATCATCTCTAGGATCCAGAAGCAAAGAAGATCATACGCAGCCATGATGTGGTCTTCAATGAGAAGAAGATGCATAAGGCACCCATGAGGGATGTGGAAATGAGGAGAATCACTTTCCAGGATGTGAATCCACGTGCATATGTTGATAGACAGCAAGCTGTCCATGCACCAAAATGTGCGAGAAATGGTACCACCAAGTACTCCCATAGGTATACAATCAAGGGTAGATGATGGATCATCTATTGGTGGAAATGATGAGCCAAATGTGGCTGATATGCAGGTGGGACAGCAAGCTGAAATGCCCTTGAGAAGATCTTTAACAGTGTCTAGACCGCCTGATAAGTTTATTCCAGGGGTAGACTATGTGATGCTTACTGATTGCGGGGAGCCTTCTTGCTACAAAGAGGATATGATGCGCGAGGATCAACGCAAGTGGGAGTATGCTATGCAATCAGAGATGAGTTCACTTATGAAGAATAAGACTTGGGACTTGGTTTCTTTGCCACATGGAAAGAAAGCATTGCCATGTAAATGGGTCTACAAAATGAAGGTCATAGGTGATGATGTGCCTAGGTACAAGGCCCGTTTGGTTGCTAAAGGGTTCAAGCAAGAGAAGGGTGTGGACTTTGATGAGATATTCTCTCCGGTTGTGAAGATGACCACACTTAGATGCATGCTTGGACTAGTGGCAGCAGAGGATATGGAGCTTATGCAGATGGATGTCAAGACAGCTTTCTTGCATGGGGATTTGCATGAGGTAATTTACATGGTGCAGCCGGAAGGCTTTGAAGAAAAGGGCAAAGAGCATTGAGTTTGCAAGCTGAAGAAGAGTCTCTATGGTCTTAAGCAAGTTCCTAGAGAATGGTATCAGAAGTTTGATGCTTTCATTCGGTCCCAGGGTTTTAGAAGGAGTGAAATTGATCATTGCCTCTACACTAAAAGGGCTAAGGATAATAGCCTGATAATCTTGGCACTATATGTGGATGATATGCTATTGGCTAGCAAGAATACTTATGAGCTAGATGCATTAAAGGCCAAGTTGCATGAGGCCTTTGATATGAAGGATTTGGGATTCGGAGGTCATATTCTTGGTATGCGCATCACGCGTGATCGGAGTAGGAAACTCCTTTGGCTTTCACAAAAAGAGTATGTTACAAAAGTATTGCAGCGTTTCAATATGGAGGGGGGGAAGGCAGTGAGTACTCCATTGCCTCCATATGTGAAACTGAGTCATACAGATAGTCCCAAATCAGATGAGGAGAGGGCCATGATCGCCAAGGTTCCTTATGCATCAGCGGTTGGGAGTCTTATGTATGCTATGATAGCTACTAGACCAGACATTGCATTTGCAGTGGGAGTTGTTAGCCGGTATATGGCTAATCCAAGAAAGAGGCATTGGGAGGCAGTTAAGTGCATCATGAGGTACATGAAGGGTACCAACGAGATGTGCATCTGCTTTGGTAGAGGAGACATGCGTGTACTTGGGTACACAGATTCAGACTATGTAGGGCATGTGGATAGTAGGAGATCCACTTTTGGTTATGTGTTCACCTTTGCAGGTGGTGCGGTGTCGTGGATGTCTCGCGCACAGAAGTGCGTTGCTTTGTCTACCACAGAGGCTGAGTATGTTGCAGCCACAGAGGGTTGTAAGGAGGCTATATGGCTTGATCCACTAGTGGGAGATTTGTGGATTCATACAGGTGTACCGACATTGCATAGTGATTCCATGAGTGCTATTCACCTAGCACGGAATCCGGTCTTTCATGCAAAGACCAAACACATTGAGGTCAGGTACCATTTCATCAGGGAGGTACTTGAGGACAAGCGCATAGAGCTTGTCAAGGTTCATACAGATCATAACCCTGCAGATATGCTGACGAAGAGTCTACTTAGTCAGCGGTTTGAGTTATATTGTCGTGTATTGATGGGCATTGGATAGTATGCTCACTGGTTGTTCTCCCTTAAAGGTACATTGTCCTTTAAGTGGGAGGTTGTGGGGGTTAAAGGTCACTGTGCCTCTACCCTGGTTATGTACAATACTCAAACACATATATAAATGAATGAAAAAGAAGATTAGGGTGGTTCTGCACCCACCAAATCTTGTGTGGCTTTCTATCTCTCTCTCTCTCCTTCTTCCGTTCTTGCTTTCGTTGAGAGCACTCTCACTATTTCAGGTAAGTGCTTCCTCTTTTTTCCATTTATTATTTTTGATATTTGCATTGGCTTGCAGCTAGTGCCTTAAGCGCTAGCTGCAGTGATGGGTGTAGGAACCCTCTCTTCCCCTCAATCTCTTTCCTTCTTCCCTCCTTCAATCTATTTCCTCCTCTTTTTACCTCTTTCCTTTTCCTCTTCTTCTCTCTTTCTTTCCCTCTTTTTCCCTCTTTCCTTTCCCTCTTCTTCTCTCTTTCCCCCTTCTCTTATGCTCATGCATAAACATAAGCATGAGCATAAGCATGAGCATAAGAGAAGGAGACATATGCTCATGCTTATGCTTATGCATGAGCATAAGAGAAGTAGACATATGCTCATGCATAAGCATGAGCATATGTCTCTTTTCTCCTCTTTTCTCTTTCCCCCTTCTTCTCTGTTTCTCTCCCTCTTTCCTCTTTTCCAATCTCTCCTTCCTTTCCCTCTTCTTCTCTTTTTTTTCCCTCTTTTTCCCTCTTTCCTTTCCCTCTTCTTCTCTCTTTCCCCCTTCTCTTATGCTCATGCATAAACATAAGCATGAGCATAAGAATGCTTATGCTTACGCATGAGCATAAGAGAAGTAGACATATGCTCATGCACTACAAGGCATAGGCCATTTTCCGACGGAAATACCGACGCTTTTTACATTAAATTTTTTTTTTTCACGGGCGCAAAGGTCGCTATAAAAGCCGTTAAAATCGTCGAAAAAGAAGCGTCGCTATAAACCGTCGCTATATAACGACGCTGATAATCGTCGCTATATAGCGACGATTAAAACGTTGCTATATAGCGACTCTGTTAATCGTCGCTATATAGCGACACTGGTAAATGTCGCTATATAGCGACGATTAACAGAAGTTAAAAAAAAGGGTTAGTGGGGCTAAACAGGGCTTCCTTTTGGCCCTGTTTAGCCCCACTAATCCTTTTTTTTTTTTGTAATTACAAAAGAAAGTTTTTTATAACAAAATTTCCCTTGCTTGCAGGGTGATACAAAATTGTTCTTGTGAACGATGAGGAAGAAATGCATATACATATACAACTCATGTGTTTGTAACAAAATTACCCTGTGAAAGGGCGATACAAATTGCTCAAACGAGCGGATATACAAAATGTTACTACCACTACTCATCCGAATCCGAATCATCTTCGTCTTGTTGGCCTGTTCCTTGGTCCTCGACACCTGCGTCTTCTCCCTCGTCCCCGACACCTGCGTCTTCTCCCTCGTCCTCGGCACCTGCGTCCGATCCTTGCCCCTGTTGATCGCTCGTCTCCGATGATGGGACGCTTGAGCTTTGACCCTAAGAATAAACAATATAAATCAAAAATTAGATTGGAACTTAAATTAAAAAGTGAGATTACAAGTAGGAGTAAACTTATACCGTGCGAGCAGCCACCTCAGCCCAATCGACTGTCGCTCCCATTGCCTCTTGCTCAATGAACCACGGCTTTGTTCCTATCCGAAATGCGCACCGCGTCTCTGCATCCGTAGGAAGACGACCCATCGCAGCTTGCTGTGGATCCAATTTACGAGAGTTAGAGTTAGCTAAAGTGCATGTAATATGTAAGTAAAACAAATAGAACAATACATTAAATGGGAAGAAGTAGACTTACCACGGTTGCCTCGAACGCATACCGTCTGCCTGCACCAAAGTGCGAAGTACCTACGACGTCCAGCCGTCTCTTCGCAGCCCTCCTCTGACCCTCGAACATTTCAGGATGGTCCCTATGTTGCTTCTTGAAGTACTTCCAATCAGCTTTGTCTGCCCAGCTGGGTTTAGACAACCCCTTTGTAATGGAAGTACGCAAGGTTGATCTGCGATGCTTTAGGACCAAACCCATGCGCTCGAGCATATAATTGTTATTAAACTCCACATTTGGCGGATTAGGGTATCTTTGTTTTAACTCATCGATCATCGCTTGCTTCTTTTGGCCATCTTGATACCGCCAATCGATATTTATGTTGCTCTTGAAGTGATGACTCATCAACCTCCTCATGGCGGCCATCACTGCTTTGCCCTTTTTGTCTTCTATTATCTCTCCGGCAGATGTGATTTGATAGGAGAGATCCCCTGATGAGTAAGGGGGACTGACGGTAGCAGAGTCTGAAGGAGTGGAAGCTGCGCGACCGCTTCCGGATCGAGGAGTAGCAGTGGGAGTAGGAGAGGGAAAGGGACCTGACTGATACTGTGTCTCCGGACCAAGTGGAGACCTAAAGGAGCGTGAGTGTGCTGACTCGTCTACATCTCTTGAGTCAGCACAACATGAGCCGCCCGTCCTACTCTTCCTTCCCTTGCGGGAGGCATGCGCAGGTGATGATCCCGCAGTCGAAGGGGCGCGAGGGGATGGCTGGGCAGTACGTCCACCCGTCGATGTAGGGGAAGGAATTACGGAGGTCCTCTAAGAGAGCAGAGAGAAGAATCTCGCTGCATCCTCATCGCTCATCTGCGCTACAAACTCGTCGGGAATCCCGACAAAGCCATGCGCGGCTAGCAAAGGAGTTCCCTGAGGGGTAGTCGCAGTGCTACGTGGAAGAGGGGTCGGACCAGGGGTAGTCGCAGTGCTAGGACCGAGAGGAGTCGGACCAGGGGTAGTCCTCGGGGTAGTCGCCTGAGAGGAATCAAAGTCCTCTGGAGCATATAGATCGTGAGCTCTCCTCCTGCGAGGCTGTCCGTACTTGTCGGATGAGCGACGTGATCCCATGTCTAACATCACGAAAACAGAAAACAAAAAACAAACATGAGCATTCTCATAGGCATAGGCATAGGCAAGAAGAAAGAAGAGGGAAAAGAAAGAAGAGGGAAAGGAAAGAAGAGGGAAAGGAAAGAGGGAAAGAAGAGGGAAAGGAAAGAGGGAAAGAAGATGGAAAGGAAAGAAAAGAATGAGAATGAGGAAATAGAGAATGAGAGAAGGGGGAAATAGAGAAGGGGAAAGAGATGAGGGAAAATAGAGAAGGAGAGAAGGGGGAAATGAGAGAAGGGGGAAATAGAGTGGGAAATAGAGAATGAGCTTATGCGGAAATAGAGAATGAGCTTATGCTTCTCTCATTCTCTATTTCCACATAAGCTCACGCATAAGCATGAGCTTATGCGGAAACTTAAGCATAATCTCATGCTCATGCATGAGCATAAGCATGAGCTTATGCTTATGCTTATGCTTAAGCATAGGCATCGGAAATAGAGAAGGAGCTTATGCATAAAATAGAGAATGAGTTTCCGCATGCTTATGCTCATGCGGAAAAAGAGAAGGAGCTTATGCGGTAAAAAAGAAGGAGAGAAGCTTATGCGGAAACTCATTCTCTATTTCCGCATAAGCTCCTTCTCTTTTTTCCGCATGAGCTTATGCTTATGCTCATGGGTGAGCATGAGCTTATTCTCATGTTTCCGCATAAGCTCACGCAAAAGCTTATCTCATTCTCTATTTCCGCATAAGCTTATCTCATTCTCTATTTCCGCATAAGCTTCTTATGCGGAAAAAGAGAAGGAGCTTATGCGGAAATAGAGAAGGAGCTTATGCATAAAAAGAGAAGGAGGAGCTTATGCGGAAAAAGAGAAGGAGCTTATGCGGAAAAAGAGAAGGAGCTCATGCGGAAAAAGAGAAGGAGAGAAGCTTATGCGGAAACTCATTCTCTATTTCCGCATAAGCTCCTTCTCTTTTTCCGCATGAGCTTATGCTTATGCTCATGGGTGAGCATGAGCTTATGCTCATGTTTCCGCATAAGCTCACGCAAAAGCTTATTTCATTCTCTATTTCCGCATAAGCTTCTCTCATTCTCTATTTCCCCATAAGCTTCTTATGCGGAAAAAGAGAAGGAGCTTATGCGGAAATAGAGAAGGAGCTTATGCGAAAATAGAGAAGGAGCTTATGCGGAAATAGAGAAGGAGGAGCTTATGCGGAAAAAGAGAAGGAGCTTATACGGAAAAAGAGAAGGAGCTTATGCATAAGAAGAGAAGGAGGAGCTTATGCGGAAAAAGAGAAGGAGCTTATGCGGAAAAAGAGAAGGAGCTTATGGTCATGCGGAAAAAGAGGAGGAGGAGCTTATGCGTAAAAAGAGAAGGAGCTTATGCGGAAATAGAGAACGAGAGAAGCATAAGCTTCTCTCATTCTCTATTTCCGCATAAGCTTATGCGGAAACTTAAGCATAAGCTCATGCTCATGCATGAGCATAAGCATGAGCTTATGCTTATGCTTATGCGGAAGCCTAAGCATAAGCATAAGCTCATGCTTATGCTCATGCGGAAAAAGAGAAGGAGCTTATGCATAAAAAGAGAAGGAGGAGCTTATACGGAAAAAGAGAAGGAGCTTATACGGAAAAAGAGAAGGAGCTTATGCTCATGCGGAAAAAGAGAAGGAGGAGCTTATGCTCATGCGGAAAAAGAGAAGGAGCTTATGCGGAAAAAGAGAAGGAGCTTATGGTCATGCGGAAAAAGAGAAGGAGGAGCTTATGCGTAAAAAGAGAAGAAGGAGCTTATGCGGAAACTTAAGCATAAGCTCATGCTCATGCATGAGCATAAGCATGAGCTTATGCTTATGCTTATGCGGAAACTTAAGCATAAGCTCATGCTCATGCATGAGCATAAGCATGAGCTTATGCTTATGCTTATGCGGAAGCCTAAGCAAAAGCATAAGCTTATGCTTATGCTCATGCGGAAAAGAGAAGGAGCTTATGCATAAAAAGAGAAGGAGGAACTTATACGGAAAAAGAGAAGGAGCTTATACGAAAAAAGAGAAGGAGCTTATGCTCATGCGGAAAAAGAGAAGGAGGAGCTTATGCATAAAAAGAGGAGGAGCTTATGCGGAAAAAGAGAAGGAGCTTATGCGGAAACTTAAGCATAAGCTCATGCTCACGCATGAGCATAAGCATGAGCTTATGCTTATGCTCATGCGGAAAAAGAGAAGGAGCTTATGCATAAGAAGAGAAGGAGGAGCTTATGCAGAAAAAGAGAAGGAGCTTATGCGGAAATAGAGAAAGAGGAGCTTATGCATAAGAAGAGAAGGAGGAGCTTATGCGAAAAAAGAGAAGGAGCTTATGTGGAAATAGAGAATGAGAGAACCATAAGCTTCTCTCATTCTCTATTTCCGCATAAGCTCATGCATAAGCATAAGCTCATGCTCATGCTCATGCGGAAAAAGAGCTTATGCGAATGAGAGAAGAGGAAAATAGAGAAGGAGCTTATGCGGAAATAGAGAATGAGAGAAGCATAAGCTTCTCTCATTCTCTATTTCCGCATAAGCTCATGCATAAGCATAAGCTCATGCTCATGCATGAGCATAAGCATGAGCTTATGCTTATGCTTATGCTTGAGCATAAGCATAAGCATAAGCTCATGCTTATGCTCATGTGGAAAAAGAGAAGGAGGAGCTTATGCATAAGAAGAGAAGGAGGAGCTTATGCGGAAATAGAGAATGAGAGAAGCATAAGCTTCTCTCATTCTCTATTTCCGCATAAGCTCATGCTCATGCTCATGCGGAAAAAGAGCTTATGCGAATGAGAGAAGAGGGAAATAGAGAAGGAGCTTATGCGGAAATAGAGAATGAGAGAAGCATAGCTTCTCTCATTCTCTATTTCCGCATAAGAGGAGAAGCTTATGCGCAAAACGAGAAGGAGCTTATGCGGAAATAGAGAATGAGATAAGCATAAGCTTCTCTCATTCTCTATTTTCGCATAAGCTCATGCATAAGCATAAGCTCATGCTCATGCTCATGCGGAAAAAGAGCTTATGCGAATGAGAGAAGAGGGAAATAGAGAAGGAGCTTATGCGGAAATAGAGAATGAGAGAAGCTATGCTTCTCTCATTCTCTATTTCCGCATAAGCTCATGCATAAGCATAAGCTCATGCTCATGCATGAGCATAAGCATGAGCTTATACTTATGCTTATGCTTGAGCATAAGCATAAGCATAAGCTCATGCTTATGCTCATGCGGAAAAAGAGAAGGAGGAGCTTATGCATAAGAAGAGAAGGAGGAGCTTATGCGGAAAAAGAGAAGGAGCTTATGCGGAAATAGAGAATGAGAGAAGCATAAGCTTCTCTCATTCTCTATTTCCGCATAAGCTCATGCATAAGCATAAGCTCATGCTCATGCTCATGCGGAAAAAGAGCTTATGCAAATGAGAGAAGAGGGAAATAGAGAAGGAGCTTATGCGGAAAAAGAGAATGAGAGAAGCATAAGCTTCTCTCATTCTCTATTTCCGCATAAGCTCCTTCTCTTTTTCCACATAAGCTCCTCCTTCTCTTTTTCCGCATAAGCTCATGCTCATTATGCGGAAAAAGAGAAGGAGGAGCTTATGCATAAGAAGAGAAGGAGGAGCTTATGCGGAAAAAGAGAAGGAGCTTATGCGGAAATAGAGAATGAGAGAAGCATAAGCTTCTCTCATTCTCTATTTCCGCATAAGCTCATGCTCATGCATGAGCATAAGCATGAGCTCATGCTTATGCTTATGCATAAGCATAAGCATAAGCTCATGCTCATGCTCATGCGGAAAAAGAGCTTATGCGAATGAGAGAAGAGGGAAATAGAGAAGGAGCTTATGCGAAAATAGAGAATGAGAGAAGCATAAGCTTCTCTCATTCTCTATTTCCGCATAAGCATGCTCATGCATGAGCATAAGCATGAGCTCATGCTTATGCTTATGCATAAGCATGAGCATAAGCATAAGCTCATGCTCATGCTCATGCGGAAAAAGAGCTTATGCGAATGAGAGAAGAGGGAAATAGAGAAGCGGGAATGAGAGAAACATAAGCATAAGAGAATAAGAGGGAAAGGAAATAGAGAATAAGAGGGAAAGGAAAGAGAGAAGGGGAAAGAGATGAGGGGGAAAGAGACAAGGGGGAGAGAGAGAATAAGAGAAGAGGGAAAAAAGAGAAGGGGGAAAAGAGATGAGGGGGGAAAGAGAGAATAAGAGAAGAGGGAAAAAAGAGAAGGGGGAAAAAGGAGAAAAAGAGAAGGGGGAAGAAGGAAAGAGAGAGAGGGGAAGAGAGGGTTCCTACGCCCATCACTGCAGCTAGCGCTTAAGGCGCTAGCTGCAAGCCAATGAAAACGCGGAAATAATAAATGGAAAGAAGAGGAAGCACTTACCTGTAAAAGTATGTCCCGCTCGGTGTAGTGGACTGGCCCTACAAAAGAGAGAGTATGTCCTGCTCGGTGTAGTGGACTGGCCCTACAAAAGAGAGAATACAACCCATTTTTTCAAATAAGATGTTAGTGGAAAGAGGAGATTACAAAAGCAACTTCTTGAAGGGAGGAGATTGAGGAGACAAGGAAAGGAGGAGATTGAGGAGACAAGGAGAAAGAGAAGGAAGAGAAATACAGAAAAAAGAGGTGAGTTTTCTTTCTTTCTTTCTTGAAATCTTGTTTTTTGTTTCAATCCTTTCAAATCAAGCATGAAAACTAGTTTACAGGTTTAGCAAACAAGTAGAAACACTCACAAAATTTAAGCTAACAAACAAACAACCTACATTGTTGAAACAAACTCACCTCTTGAAGATCTTTCTTTCAGGAAACCAAAGAGGGAAAAGGAGAGATTTGGAGTACAAGAGGTAGGAGAAGGGTGAGGAGTGGAAAATAGAGTGAGAGGTTGCTTGGAATAGATGGGAGGTAGTCGAAAATAGGTGGGAGAAGATTTTGGGTTGCTTACTTGAGAGATTAGGGAATAGATAAAGCAAAACGCCGCGCGTTTCGACGTTTCGGGTTTTAACCCACAGCGTCGCTATATAGCGACGCTTATTCGTCGCTATATAGCGACGCGTATTCGTCGCTATATAGCGACGTATTTAATTAAAAACGTCGCTATATAGCGACGGAAAAGAGCGTCGCTATATAGCGACTTTTACTGTTCATCTTTTTTATATGGCCTCATGTGAAGCTCACACATGCTATGCTTATAATTGTCAATATCTCCTCTTACTATATAGCTTATAATTGTCAAGAGAAGCTCAAATTAAACATGCTATGCTTATAATTGTCAATATCTCCTCTTCATGCTTATGTTGTGATTTTATAAGTGTAGATGGAAGGGTCATCCGATGATGCGCCAATGCCCGGGAGCACGAAGTGGCTTACGGAGAGGTTATACTGTCATTGCACTCATTGCAAGCGAGAAGTACGACATCAACGTCGTATTATCATGCGCCACTTGTGGATGTATGGGGAGGAGCCGGAACTAGTACCCCCCGTTGGTGTTGCACATGTTGATGGATCATCGGTAAGTCAAAGCTATTTAAGTTCGCAATCTTATTGTATACCAGGAAATAGAAGATCTTATATTTACACGAATGAGCTTATGACAGGATGAGGAGGGTGACGAGGGTACACATATACCTTCTCACTTTCAACAAGACTATAGTCTCCCGGATGACGACGAGTGTATGGTCGACATGATGGATTCCATTTTTAGGGGCACTACATCCCACGTACACGTGATGTCAGAGTCTGAGGTCAAAATGCGAAAGTTGCAATTAACACAATTGTACGAGGGTGCTAGGATGTCTAAACTACGTGCTTGTCTCTCAATCTTGAATCTACAAGTACAATATGGGTGGTCGGATACAAGTGTCTCGGCCTTAATGAGGTTAGCCCTTGCATTAATTTGACTCATTATTTGGATATTGTTTGTTTTGAGAATCATCATTTGGATAGTGTCTTTGTCATAGGTTGCTCCAGAAGATGTTGCCTGCACCAAATACCATGCCCGCATCAAGAGATGAAGCGAAAAAGATGCTAACAATGGTGGGTATGGATTATGATACCATCCATGCTTGCCGTAATGATTGTATTCTCTTTCATCGTGAGCATGGAGATTTGGCTAGGTTTCCAAAGTGTGGGGAACAACGATATAGAGATGACTTGCAGGGTGAGCGGATACCGGTAAAGGTCTTAAGACACTTTCCCATCATTGCAAGAATACAACACATGTTTCGATGCAAATCCATAGCGGAGTTGATGACATGGCATGCATCTCATCGGTCCACTGATCACACATTGAGGATTCCCGCAGATTGTGCAGCTTGGAAGCACAAAGATAATCAATGGCCGGACTTTGCGAGGGAGCCACGCAACTTACATCTTGGGCTAGCCATGGACGGCGTGAATCCTTTCGGGTTACGCTCGACATCTTGGTCGACATGGCCCATAGTCGTGGTGAATTACAATATCCCACCATGGCTAACAATAAAAAAGGGACACGTCATGCTTGCACTACTTGTGCCAGGAAAGTACAAGGCAAAAAACATGGACGTGTACATGGCACCTTTGATAGAGGAGTTACAGATATTATGGAGAGGAGTGCAGGTCTGCGATATTTCCAGAGCTCCTAGGCATACCAATGATATTTTGGTCAGGGGTATCTTGATGTGGACCATGCATGACTACCCAGGATATGGAGAGTGCGCAGGTACGTGGTTATGTCTTTACATGTACAATGAGGGATTATGCTTTTTTTACTCTCTTTTACAAGTGGGTACCATGCTTGTCCTGTTTGTGGACCCACTCTGAAATCGCTTGCACGCTACTCCAAACATATGAGGAAAAATGTTTATGAAGGTCACGCTCGATACCTTCCGCTCAACCATCTCACACGTGGAGGTCAGCTTGATCCACCACCATCATATTTGAAAGCAAGTGATTGGATTCAAGCTTGGAGGGAGAATGGAGAGGAACCTCCTCCTGGTATGAAGAGGCTATCGATCTTTCACGAGCTTCCTTATTGGGGTCAGTTACAAATCAATCATCTCTTGGATCCCATGCATATCTTCAAGAATGTGGGGGCTACCATTTGGGCACACTTGGTTGGTTCCAAGGACTCGAGAGGAGTGCGAGAAGACTTGCATGCTATGAATAGAATGTCTCGTTTGTGGCCCCAAGTGCATGCTTCAGGAAAAGTTGTCCTCCCGAAAGCAACGTGGATCCTCTCTACGAGGGAGGAGGCAGCGATCAAGGCAGACATTGCCTCTTTTCAAACACCGACAGGGTACATGCGTTGCTTGAAAGGAGCATTTTCAAAGGACAATAAGCTTAGTGGCCTCAAGTCCCATGATTGGCACAAGGTCTTACAGGTATTCTAAGTAGAATTAGTGTACCGATAATAGTGATGCGTTAGCATAATTATTATTATGTTATATTGTTGACATGATTTCATTGTTGCTTTGATAGTTCATCCTTCCAATTACAATAAAAGGGTGCTTACAAGAAGATGTTAGAAATGCTATATTCAAGATCTGTGGTATTGTGAGGTATGCTTACTATCAATTCGCATTATGTATTTTCTTCATGGACATGTGAAATAGGTAGATATGTCAAATATCTTACATATGCATGGACATGTGAAATAGGTGGATATCTCAAAAGGAGATCTCTATATCGAGCATCGAGAAGGCTAGGGTGGAATCCATCGAAGCCGTATGCTTGCTTGAGAAGCACTTTCCCTCAAGCATTATGACAACTCAAGTCCACTTGCTTGTGCACATAGTTGATGAGGTGGCTATAGCAGGTACCGTTCATAATCGATGGATGTTTTTTCTCGAGCGGTTTATGAAAACTTTAAAGGGGTTTGTAAGACAAAGAGCAAGACCGGAAGCAAGCATGGCAGAGGGATGGCTTGTGCAAGAGTCATTAGTATATATCACAGAGTTTCTTGCATCCACGGATCCTGATATGCCGCAAGCTTGGCACAACAAGGATGATGATCGCATCATTGGCGAGGTCCCCCAAGGAAAAGGGATTGAAAGAAAGATGAGCGAAGAGCAAATGGAGAAATTCAATAAGTTTTGTATCCTCAATAGCCCTGAGATGCAGAAGTGGATTAAGAGATATGAAGTGGCCAAAGCAGAAAGAATAAATGCAAGGATGAGATTCAGAGTAATGTACAGGCGATCACAACCATATCCACGAGATCTGGCTCTTCTCCCTACTCACATGTCACTTGATTGGCTACAACTGGCTGTACGTAAAGCCGAACGTGATGGAGAGACAATAAACGAGCGCGAGCGGGAGTTATCATCTGGATGTATGGTGCATGTAAGTTTCTTATCTCTTGACGTAATTAAGTAATTATTTGTGACAATATATGCTATAAAATAGGTGCATCTTCATTGTTTTAATGATGCTCTTTTACAGTACAAAAAGTACAGTGCATTATGGTCATATGGACGACATTTTCGCGTGGAACGCATCGATTCAAAGAGAGTCACGTATGATTGTGGAGTCATGGCTAACTTCACACAAGATAGCCGAGCAAGTGCTTCGGATACCAATCTTCTCTCCTCACAGTTGGACTATTGTGGAACCATACGTGGAACCATACGCGACATCTATGAAATTGATTTCAGACGATTTACTATTTTCATTCTTGATGTAAAATGGTTTAGAACTACTTACAACGGTCCCCATGTGACAGTGAGAAAAGATAGTAGCGGTCTCTTTGCAATAGACTCCACCAAACATTGGACCGATGAAAGTGATACTTTTGTTCTTCCCGAGCACTGTGAGCAGGTGCATACTAATGATTTAATTAGTCGAAGCTTTCGTTTTTAAAGTCCATTGATATATATATAATTGATGACATTTGGCATGTGATTTTTCATCTTCAATATAGGTGGTTTTTCATCCGGATCGTTCTGATCCAAGATGGTGGTACGTGATCCAAGTTGCACCATGAAGTAAGCAAATTTTTGAAGATCGAGATGTGGATATGGAGATGCCACTACCAATGCCGGATCCAATTGATGAGTCTAGCGAAGAAGATGTAGATCACCATATGAGGCAAGAGGAAGATGCGCATAATGACATCGCACGGGAGGAGGATGGAGATCACGATATTGACGAGGAAGACAAAAATCATCAAGATCAATCACCACACTTAAGCTTTATTGAAGAAGATGATCAAATACTTTTAGGTGAACGTACGATACTAGAGTACGATGATGATATAGGAGATCAACTCGGTATAGAGTTGGAGATAGACGTGCTTGGCGCCTTAGACTTGGCTCAAGATGAAACAGTTGATGTAAATGCTCTTATTTGATTTTTCTCATCTCAAACTTGGACATGAATATATGAGCTTCAAAGGCTTGATGTACATGCTCTCATTTTTTTTATTCTTTATGAGCTCAAACATGTATGAAAATTTAAAAAATTTTGTCATTGGAAAAAACTAAATTTTAAGGCCTAAAAAAAAAAAAAAACCTCTCTGTAAAAACGTCGCTATAATATTTTGTCTCAGTGTCGCTATATAGCGACTCTTAAAAGTCGCTATATAGCGACTCTTAGGAACGTCGCTATATAGCGACTTTTAAGAGTCGCTATATAGCGACATAAGAAAGTCGCTATATAGCGACTTTTGGCAAAAGTCGCTATATAGCGACGATTTGCGCTACCCGATTTATATAGCGACGATTAGCGCTCAGCGGGCGCTAAACGTCGGTACGTAAACGTCGCAATAGGATGCGTGTGTAGTAGTGATGCATAAGCATGAGCATATGTCTCTTTTTTCCTCTTTTCTCTTTCCCTCTTCTTCTCTCTTTCCTTTCCCTCTTTCCTTTCCCTCTTATTATCTCTTTCCCCCTTCTCTTATGCTTATGCTTAAGCATAAGCATGAGCATAACAAAAGGAGACATATGCTCATGCTTATGCTTATGCATGAGCATAAGAGAAGTAGACATATGCTCATGCATAAGCATGAGCATATGTCTCTTTTTTCCCCCTTCTCTTATTCTCTCTTTCCCCCTTCTCTCTTTCTCTCCCTCTTTCCTCTTTTCCAATCTCTCCTTCCTTTCCCTCTTCTTCTCTCTTTCTTTCCCTCTTTTTCCCTCTTTCCTTTCCCTCTTCTTCTCTCTTTTCCCCTTCTCTTATGCTCATGCATAAACATAAGCATGAGCATATGTCTCTTTTTTCCTCTTTTCTCTTTCCCTTTTCTTCTCTCTTTCTCTCCCTCTTTCCTCTTTTCCAATCTCTCCTTCCTTTCCCTCTTCTTCTCTCTTTCTTTCCCTCTTTCCTTTCCCTCTTCTTCTCTATTTTCCCCTTCTCTTATAGTCATGCATAAACATAAGCATGAGCATAAGAATGCTTATGCTTATGCATGAGCATAAGAGATTCCTCTTCTCTTATGCTCTTCTCTTCCTCTTCTTCCTCTTCCTTCTCTCCCTCTGCTTCCTCTTCCTTTCCCTCTTTCCTTTCCCTTCTCTTTCCCCCTTCTCTTATTCTCTCTTTCCCCCTTCTCTTATTTTCTCTTTCCCCCTTCTCTTATTCTCTCTTCTTTCTCTCTTCTTCCTCTTCTCTCCCTCTTCTTCCTCTTCTTCTCTCTTCTCCTCTTTTCCCCTCTCCTTTCCCTCTTCTTTGTCTCTTCTTTCTCTCTTCTTCCTCTTCTCTCCCTCTTCTTCCTCTTTCCTTTCCCTCTTCTTTCTCTTCTCGTCCACTTCCTCTTTTTCCTCTTCTTCCTCTTCTTTCCCTCTTTCTTGTCCCTTCTCTTTCCCCCTTCTCTTATTCTCTCTTCCCCCTTCTCTTATTCTCTCTTCTTTCTCTCTTCTTCCTCTTCTTCTCTCTTTTCCTCTCTTCCCCTCTCCTTTCCCTCTTCTTTCTCTCTTCTTTCTCTCTTCTTCCTCTTCTCTCCCTCTTCTTCCTCTTCTTCCTCTTCCTTTCCCTCTTCTTCCTCTTCTTTCCCTCTTTCCTTTCCCTCTTTTTCCTCTTCTTCCTCTTCTCCTCCCCCTTCTCTTTTCCCTCTTCTCTCCCTCTTCTTCAGATTCCTCTTCCTCTTCTTCCTCTTCCTCTTCCTCTTCTTCCTCTTCTCTCCCTCTTTGCCTATGCCTATGCCTATGCCTATGCTTATGTTTGTTTTTTTGTTTTTTAATTTTGTGTTTGTGTCTATGTTAGACATGGGATCACGTTGCTCATCCGACGAGTACGGACAGCCTCGCAGGAGGAGAGCTCACGATCTATATGCTCCAGAGGACTTTGATTCCTCTTAGGTGACTACCCTGAGGACTACCCCTGGTCCGACTCCTCTCGGACCTAGCACTACGACTACCCCTGGTCCAACTCCTCTTCCACATAGCAGTGCGACTACCCCTCGGGGAACTCCTTTGCTAGCCACGCATGCCTTTGTCGGGAGTCCCGACGAGTTTGTAGCGCAGATGAGCGATGAGGAGGCAGCGAGATTCTTCTCTCTGCTATCTGAAAGGATCTCAGCAATTCCCTCCCCTACACCGATGGCTGGACGTACTGCCCAGCCATCCCCTCGTGCCCCTTCGACCGAGGGGTCATGACCTGCGCATGCCTCTCGTCTCGGGGGGGTCACTATGTATAAACCCTCTATACCACGTGCGTTCAAGGCCTATTTCTAAAATCCCTTATCTGTAAATTTTTCATTAATAAAATGTACCCCTTTTCTATACAAATCTGTAAATTTTTCCCAAAACTATTTTAAATAGTCCCTTATGTATATTTATTTCTGTAAATTTTAGAAATAAAAAATATCCTTCTGTTGAACTCACGTGATAGGGTTACATATGATGAGTGACCCCCCCGAGCCTCTCGTAAGGGAAGGAAGAGTAGGAAGGGCAGCTTATTTGTGCTGACTCAGGAGATGTAGACGAGTCAGCACACTCACGTTCCTACAGGTCTCCACTTGGTCCGGATACACAGTATCAGTCAGGTCCCTTGCCCTCTCCTACTCCCACTGCTACTCCTCGCTCCGGAAGCACTCGCACAGCTTCCACTCCTTCTGACTCTGCTACCATCAGTCCTCCTTACTCATCAGGGGATCTCTCCTATCAAATCACAGCTGCCGGAGAGATAATAGAAGATAGAAAGGGCAAAGAAGTGATGGCCACCATGAGGCAATTGATGAGCCATCACTTCAAGAGCGACATTGCTACTGATTGGCGGTATCAAGATGACCAAAAGAAGCAGGTGGTCATCGATGAGTCATCGATGAATTAAAACAAAAATACCCTAACCCGCCAAATTGGGAGTTTAATGAAAATTATATGCGAGAGCGCATGGGTTGAAGCATCGTAGATCAACCTTGTAGACTTCCATGACAAAGGGGTTGGCTAAACCCAGCTGGGCAAACAAAGTTGATTGGAAGTTCTTCAAGAAGCAGAATAGGGACCATCCCGAATTGTTCGAGGGTCAGAGGAGGGATGTGAAGAGATGGTTGGACGTCGTAGGTAAGATCACGATATTGAGGAAGAAGACAACGATCATCAAGAATCACCACACTTTATTGAAGAAGATGATCAAATATTTTTAGGTGAACGTATGATGCTAGAGTACAATGATGATATAGGAGATCAACTCGGTATAGAGTTGGAGATAGACTTGTTTGGTGCCTTAGACTTGGCTCAAGATGAAACAGTTGATGTAAATGCTCTTAATTGATTTTTCTCATCTCAAACTTGGACATGAATATATGAGCTTCAAAGGCTTGATGTACATGCTCTCATTTTTTTATTCTCTATGAGATCAAACATATATGAAAATTTAAAAAAATTTGTCATTGGAAAAAACTAACTTTTAAGGCCTATATGGAAAAAAAAACCTCTGTAGAAAACGTCGCTATAAAATAGTATATCAGTGTCACTATATAGCGACACTTAAAAGTCGCTATATAGTGACTTTTGGCAAGAGTCGCTTTATAGCAAGGCTTTACGGAACCCGCTTTTCATACCGACGATTAACGCTACACGGGCGCTAAACGTCGGTACGTAAACGTCGCAATAGGATCCGTGTGTAGTAGTGAATGCACAACGGTCACCCTGGCATATCACGAGTGGACGTCGATATCTCAACAGCTTGCACAAGAAACATGAATGGGTTTCAAATCAAGAGGGCTTAATAGAGGTGGAAGTGAGTAGCCTTATTGATTGCTAGAATTGAGGACTAAATGTTTCAAAAGAAGAATGGCTACGATATTGAAAAATGTATCACAATCCCTCATCCTAGCCATGTCACATATTAAAGATAATTTTTCTAGACTTGACCCATCACAGCAATACAAGAATTTGATGACTCTGAATGAGATTCAGAAGCATATGATAACAAATTGCATTCCTTCTTCTAAATAAATGGTGTATTTTATGTGGCATCCATGTAGGATGCATGTGCATCCACAATATACTTTTCAATCAAGTGGTGTATCTATACACTACCTATATCTTTAATTCAACAAACTCTTTCCATATGTTGTCATAATTTACTACTAAACATCGAAGAAGGAGGTAGAGCTATTCCGCATAGTGTTGCAATTCAATGAAACTTAGGATCTTACTATATTATTATTGAGTGGAGGTCACCACTTAGAACCTTGGTATATTATTAGGTATATCAGACCATATTTGTGTGGAGGTGACCCTGTCATCTTACCTTGGGGCTTCACCTCAACAAATTTTAGTATATCACGTGTATTCAAAAGGAAGGGTATCTTAATTCAACTCTAGAGAAAAAATTAATACATGCAACAACAAGGGCGTTTTATCATTTTAGTAGAGGCGTATTTTAAATAACTCTTGAACGCATGTGATACTTAGGTTTCTTAATAGTACACCCCATGACTATCTTATATATATATCTATTAGTGACCCTCCAGGTAGTATGTACAATGCAATATCTATAAATGAAGACTCAAGAAAATACAAGTGGATTGTAATTAATCAATGATAAAGGATCAAAGCCAACTTTTTCATAAAATGTTGACAATATGAAGTGCCTATAATTAGTTATGTTGGTTTCAATATGTACTCATGAATGCAGTAGGTTCTCATAACTTGATAAGATTGATGCCATGCACCTTGAGAAAATTTTGTTCCAATATTCCTCTTTTTTGGGACCAAGATTGTGAGCCATGAAAAAAGACTTGGAACTAGGGATATTCCCACTTTTCGTGCATCTTCTATCTCCAAGGTCCATTGCTTTACAAAGAGGCATTTTTATTGGTGTTGTTTCTCCCTCCAATTGCAAAGGTATTTTCCATTGCCGTTTGGATAATCTGCCATATGTTTCCTCCCTCTTTAACCTCTTCCTTATTGTGGATTATGACATGCAAACTTCTTTGAATTATTCTATTGGGCACGATTGCAATGAAGTGCATTGGAAAGAAAGCAACACAACAACATACGATATTGGATTTATTCAAATAGCATTGCACATGGATTATTTTATAGTTTATTCTATATCCATTTTCTAGTAAATCAAGCTACGACTATCATTGAAGGTTAGACCACCATCTACTAGCCCCATACATTGCAAACAAAAGTAGAAAAAGTTATCGAAGGGTTGGCAACATGTAATGGAGGTTTGGAGGTGTAAAATGGATGTACAACACTTTGGAGATTGATCACCCGTTGATCACATGCATGATGCAATAGATGTGGTGCTATTGAAGATGGATCAGAACAAGATGTCAATTGGAGGCCCCCAAAACCCTCTATTTTTTATCTTACTAGCTACATTTTTCTCCCAAACAATCTACCCTCGTCTAGATCATAAAAGTGCAGAGGTGTCTTTGTCTCTTGTCTAGATGATAAGAGTGCAGAGGTGTCTTTGTCTCTTGCTCTCCTACCCATGCCTCAAGTACTGTGTTATATTTTTCATGCTATCTGTCCCAAATCTATTGTACCTCTCATAGGTCTTCCCGAGTCTTCTCTACAAGAGCATGGGGTCAAGAAGATGCTACTATTGGAGGTATGTTGCTAATTACCAAAGATTCATGCATGTGGCCATGTGGTAAGAGTTGATCCCCATGCAACACTCATCACTAAGCTTCAGCTCAAATTCAAGTCCCAATGGAATGACCCACTCGGACACAAGATTTTTAGAACAAGAGGATCGGAGATGAATAGTGATTCCAGGGGGTGCCGAGGGGCATGAGCTTCATTCATGGTGATTGGAGCTTCCACCCAATCAACATCTAATCAACAAATGAAAGAAATAAATGATTTTTGTCATTGATAAGGCCTATCCAAAATATAAAACAAGATGAATTTCATTCATGTGGCTTGCTGAGAGAGAGAGAGAAAGAGAGAGAGAGAGAGAGAGAGAGAGAGAGAGAGAGGGGGGGAGGGAGAGAGAGAGAGAGAGAGAGAGAGAGGAGAGGGCAGGCCAAAGAAGAGAAAGTTACTAAATGCATGCATTGAAAGCTTCTTACAAGGAGCATACTTGGACCAATCACCTTAAAATAAAAAGAAATGTATAAAAAATACCTATTTTTCATTTTTTATCACGCATCTTCAATAAGGCCTTCCTATGTGGCCAGCCAACAAAGGAGGTAGTCAATGGAGAGACAGACGGAATGACATTAAAAACGAGGTACCCTAAGTCTTGAATGCTCACTTCTAAACTCGTCTCAAAGCCATTAGTGCACTTAACTCCCACTTGACGGCATCCAATCAAAGCATCACACCTATTTTGAGACCAAATTAATCCTAAAAATTCAGAATTTCTGCATTACAAAATGAGAACGATTGCTAAGGCTACCCAGAGGGCAGAAAAAGAGAATCACTGATTCTGTCTTGTCATGGGGCCTTGCAGCATGGTGTTTCAACCAGAGTTACGGGACCCTCCATTTTCGGAGCGCGGAGATGTACAACCGAGGTCCCCCGCTTTATAATTGCATGAAGGCGGGTCTAAGGCTAGTCAATGATTCAAACTGTCAACCAAGGTCCATAATCAATTGCCCCGTAGCCCCTTTACCCTTCTATGTCTCCGGAGTCCGTAGGCTCTGTTGACTTAGAAAAAGCTGCTTGTCGGTAGACCATGTCAGTCTCAAAGCTCGATTCTCCGCTTTACCGTGTAATTGTAATAGGTGGAGCAATCATTTGCGATTCTCGAATCTCAAATTTTTTAAAATTGAAAAGGTGTACTCAAAAACCACCAAACTAAGTTTCATACGAAAGGCTCTGCAAACGAGCTATGGCAGGTGGAGGGTGCTTTACGATGAGTTGTGTTCGAATCTCAATTATTTAGGTTATAACATTTGGGTTCTCGAGTCTCAATACTTTCCGTATGAGGACAACCCACTTGCAGCCATTCTGGGACCTCTGTGTAACTTCTCAGTTCTGCGTGGGGAAGGGAACAACTGAGCGCGGCTCAGTGGTCACCGTCTCTCAAGTCTCAATACTTTGCGTATGAGGACAACCCACTTGGTGATGCCTGCCTCAGGCAGCCAGGCTGCCCGCTTGATTGCCTAAGTCTGGGACCTCTGTGACATGTAACTTCTCAGTTCTGCGTGGGGAAGGGAACATTAACTGAGCGCGGCTCAGTGGTCACCGTCTCACCAACTCAAGAGTCGAGTCGCCAAAGGTTCTCATTTGTCAAAGCCGCTGCCGTGTTCGAGACAGCTTCCAGGCTGCACCTTCGACGAAGTTACGGAGCCTCGACTTCTAGGTTTGTTCATCTCGATTCCTCCTCTTTAGCTTGTTATTTCATCTTGTTTCGCAACATTGCCCTCCATCTATATCTGCTTGTCTCACAATCCGCACTCTGTTTGCTTTCGTAGGCTTGCATGGCTGCCTCTAAGCGAAAGCAGCTCGAAGTTTACAAGATCTCCGCTGCCGAGCTGCCACCCACGCGGGGACTCAAGTTGGGGTTTCTTCCAACGATGGCGTTTGTCGAAATTGAGGGTCCTATATCCCAGGTATTCAAGACCGGAGTGGACGAAATTGGGAAAGGGAAACTCCCTTCACCATTTTATTGAATCCAGAATTGCCCAAAGCTAGAATTTTCTGTCCACACCAAATCTCGTACAAAAGGCAGCAAACTGATAGGAAAAGTGGAAGTCCCGGTGGAAGCATTTGCAGAGGATGATGGTTCAGAGAAGACGTATCCGATAGACTGTTCTATGAACTCTGAGAAAGAGAATGCGAAGCTGACCATCGGTGCGTGCCTGAAGCAAGCACGAGCACGAACAACGTCATCCAACATGGTACATCAGTCCACGAAGCCAGCAGATCATATTGCAGCAGCCGGGAAGGTGGTAGGAGCAGCTGGGGCTACCACTAGCCTAGTAAGCGGGATTACTCATTTCGCAGGGGCGCAGCAGCACATCAAGACGATGGAGAGAGCGCAAACATCTGGAGTCCAAGCTCAACCTACGGGCCGCGCGCAAGCATCTGCAGGCCAAGCACATCAAGATCCAACTACGGAGATAGAGCAAGCATCTGCATTAGAGGATGAAAACTAATATGCAGCCGAAGACGATTACAACGAAAATGCAGCGGAAGACGATTACAACGACGGTGATCCTGCGTACGATGACGGGTCTAATTACGATTATGGGAGCGATTTCTAACTCCTTTCTTGAGGTTTTTTTCGAGTGGGTAGGCAGCCTAGGGATGAAAGGAGATGAAGACTACAACATCTGCATATGGAAGACGTTTTCACAAAAAATGCATCACATGTAATCGGCTCATACGGAACGGAGTACAGCTTCCGAAATTGGTGTGATATGCATGCAAAACTGCTACTGCTAAGTATTGTTCTTAGACTAGCGATAATGATTGCACGAGTTTCCAATCGAAAGCTTGCATTTTGCACGTGACGCACAAAATTGCAGTCTCTTGATTTCCTTGTGAGCAATCCTTATTTCAATGTTCTCTTGCTAATCTCTTGAATCTAAGTTTCTTCATGTTGAATGTCCTGCTTATAGCTAGACATCATCTCTTGATCGTCCATCATAAGATGCAAGTGCGATTATTTCTTAGGTTTAGAATGAGGTAGTATAAATTGCAGACAAAAGTAATAATATAGCTGGTATATGCTTTTTAAGAATTGTAATTCATGTGAATGCTCAGTTCAAAAAAAATGATGATATTTATTGTAAAGAAAAGTTTGCAGAGGAGAAAAAGGTGAAAGCATAAGAGAGTAACAAAATACTTGGCTATGAAGCATTAACAAAAGTCTCAAGTTGGAGAGTGAGACATGATAGCAGGTATGCTTGAGAAACGACATCGTACGCCTATTGGAAGCACCTCTAGATAAAATAGTAAATGTTATAAGAATTTAGAGTGAGTAAATATATCTTGGGAAAGGAAAGAGAACGAATTTTCACAACAAGACAAAGCACCCACAGACGCACACACAGATGTGTTTAGTTAACTTTTAAAAAAAACTTACGGGCGAGTCTATTTGCATGTCTATTGGCGCGTCTACAGACCCGTGTCTACAGGTGTGTCTATATAACAAACAGACGTGCCTATAGACGCTCGCTAGAAATTTTAAAAAAATAGAGACGCATATATAGACACGCTTATAGACACTCTACAGAATCTTTTTTGTTAATAAAAGTAGAAATTTGTGTGGTTGAACAGAATGATGTGTATGTTGTGTATGCTATGTAGTTACAAGAATCCCATTTCCACATTGTGCAATTCAATTCTTACAGCCAACCGCATTTTAATTAGCACGATTACAAGCACGTCTATAGCCGACGATTACAATTCTGAATAAAACATTACATTCCAAAACGTTTAGTTCACAAGGCATTCATTGATAGAACGTTGCACAAGGAAATTGAAAGCCAAAAAAATAAAAGGAGTGTATATTAATTTATAGCTCAAAAAGTGCTTGTATGTACATATAGCACGAAGCCAAGCCATGTCTTGTGGCTTCAAGTACAAAAAATAAGAGGAGTGTATATACAAGAGAGGCACGAAGCCAAGCCAATGGCTTCAAGTACAAAAAAGAGTAGATAGCACTATTTCTACGACTAATCTAAGTTCTGTGCGTCCTCGCTCCCTTCTTTGCTCCCTTCTTCGCTCCCTTCTTCGCCCCCTTCTTCGCTCCATTCTTCCTCATCTTCTTCCTCCTGATCAGCCCTGCAGGGCCCTATAAACGAGGAACATGTATTAATGTATTAAAAATCAACTCTTTACTTACAATATTGATATTATTTAACTACTTTTAAGTACCTGGGGGGACACTCTAATAGCCTGGATATACTACTCATCAGTAATCAACCCGTCATCATAGAAATGCCTCCATGTATCTTCTCTGCGATGGTGGCGGTGGTAGGCTGTCTCGATAGGAGTACAGTACCTGCCCACGATATCAAGCTGCCAGATGACACAATTTGCGGAGGGGTTAGTACAAAGAAACAACCTCCTAATAAACTACATAAATAATATAATTTGAGATCGATACTTACAAATTGGGTCTCCCATGATTCAACACCTCCTACTCCAAAATGCACGCTTCCATATTGCTCCATTTGGATCCTTCGTGCCTCCATGTCGTACAGACTAGGGTTCGCCTTCGCTGCCTTCATTGCTTTCTTCCACTCACGTTTTATTGGCAAGTATCGTAACAATCTTTGACTTGGCCCATTTTTCTGTGAACTGAACAGTGGGGGGATTGGGATACCTAGAGCGAACAGCAGCGAGGGTCTCATCAGCCAACATTTCTGGCTAGTCTTTGTAGTGAATAAAGCAATCTCTGTAATTATAAGCAACTACAAAGCGCATAAAGGCCATGATGTCCTTCCCCCGTGCATCCATCAAGATGTCTCCTGTCTGAGTGATGTCATAGAAGATCGTACCATCACCCTCTAGCACATCTGCATCATCTCAATCATCCCCGTCCCTACCACTACCCCCCCCAAAGCATTGTGCCATGTATCCCCACCGCTCTCCCTGCTACTACGCTTGCTGCCATGTCGTGTCGAGCTAGTACGGTGGCCACTCGTAGCTGGAGAAATGACTCTCGACTGCATGAGAGTACACTAGCCACTCATAGCTAGAGAAGCGTCTCTCAATGGCATGGGAGTACGCCAGCGGCTCTGCGAGGTAGAAGGACCTCTTGACCGCAGTAGGGGGGGAGAAGGGACTCAGCGCTGTAGCTAACTGGGCTGTCTCAAATCCACTGGGGTAATCTCCGCTGGTGTGGGATTGGGGTGGTTTGGAGTCTATAATGCCGACTCCTAGGGGGTGTTTGTAGTACCCATCATGTATGTGTATAACTCCACAGGAGTGGGAGGTTGCCCCAAAATGTTATATAACTCCTAAAAGATGGCATCCCAAAGATCAGGTGAGGCTGAAGAGCTTCTTGGCCACATGATGAACTAAAGAAAAGAAAAGAAGAAGATTACCATCAAGCATGCCCTTGTCACGAGATGCAAAAGAAAAAATAGAGTGATAGCTTGACATTGAGCAAGTATTTATAGACTCCCGCATTCTTTGCTCTTCAGACTCCTCTTCCTATGTCTGCTGGGTCATTCGAGGTGGCCTCTCGCTCCTAGGGGTCTGCTTTGTCCTTGGTCTCTTTTCCTTTTCACGAGACTGTGAGATAGTAGGTTTAGGCTCTTGCTCAGCTCATACTAGAGGCTCCTCATATCTGATCATCTCGAGGCATAGAGGGTTGATGGTGCTCTTCCGTGCGGTCTGCTTGGTTGGAGGATTGGAGCCAAGGTTCATTATATCTGTGAGCCCACCAAATACTTCCTCTTGTTGTGGCCCCTGTAATCTCTCCATCTCCTCTCTTTGCCTTTCTTGCTCCCCTTGTACCATGGTCTAGATGCTCCACGCCAGGACCCCACAGAGGAGGGAGGGGCATTTGATCAGGATTGACTGGACTATTTTGCCCCTCTCGGGAGACCTCTCTACTTCCACGATTAGTTGTGTGGAAGGACTGAGAGGACCCCTCATCGTGCTTGGATCCTTCATTGTGCTGGGATTCCTCATGGTGTTGAGATCCCTGGGATCCCCCATGAGAGTCGGATGGTAGGGAATCGCGTTGCTTGGACTCCTGATGATGAGAACCACCTTCAGATCCTTGGTGATCATTGCCCTCTTGGCCACTGGGGCTTGCAGTGTGTTTGGAGGCCATGGCGTTGTGAGGAGGACAACGGGTAGTGTCTAAACGGCATCCAGTGGGTCTAGCAGTTTGTTTATCTCATGCCATAGAAATGAGGGATTTTAGGGTTTTGAAGTGCTTTATGTAGTCTTTTTTAAAGCACTTTAGGGTTTTTCTTTTAAATTAGGATTTTCTGAGTGCACCTCCTCCCCCCCCAGTCTTTTGTCGCCAGTTCGGTAATACTTAATCTTCACCACCCTCCCTCCCAACCCACTCACCCCTCCGCCCTGCCATGTCACACATGCAATTCTACAATTTCCAAACAAATTTGTGAATTTTGGAATCTATAATTGACTCAAAATAGTGTTAACTTTATTCATCAAGCATTTTACATTTGGGGCTCTCTTAGGACCCAACGCCTCCCCTGTCTACCTCTACATTGCAACCAAAGCGCAACCCCTTGGCTCCCTATTGAGGACTTCCAAGCAGCACATCTCCTTGTCTTCTTGACATGTTGAACCGCTTTTGCAAGACTTGAGACCTCTACCTTATCGCACTTGAGAGTCCTGGCCTCTAGACATTTATAAAACCAATCGAACATTTCGTGTAGTGCATTGCTTCGCACGATACCACCCCCATGCCTTGTATTCTTGAAGTATGTTTCCTTTGCTCTGTAGTGTGATTTCTCCATTCCTTGAGTATTCCAAATGGACAGAGGGCCCCATTGCTCCACAAACCACAGTGCTTGTGCGTAAAGAATATGCTGTAAACAAAAACATTGTATTTGAAACATACACTGACTCAAGTTTAAAGCACAAAATTTCAACCTAAGGAGGATTACCATGTAATGTGTAATATGTGACTCCCCCCATGCTTCTACCATCAATGATATGAATATTCCCAATGCTGTCCTGAATCTCTAGTCATAATAAAGCTCATCTGTTGGACCTTGTCTAAGCAACTTTATAAATGCATCAAGCTTTGTCCACAGTTTTGCTCTCAAAGTAGCGATTCGCGGATGTGAAGCTTGATTTGTGGTGCACTCACACAAATCTTTCTAGTACTCCCAACCTAGGGTGCTTTGAGCCAATGTATGTTTTTCTTTATCAGCATTGTGGTTGGACAAGAACCTCCTTGCCTTTCCTCCACCCATGGACACTTTAGCAGGAAGATTTCTCGAAGATTTTGTGTCTTTCCTGATTGTTTGTTGTCCTGCTTAAGCTTCACATTGCCTCCGTGAAGTCCCATTAGTGAGAGTAGTTCTTCAGCTTTTGCAATGCATTGTGCAGATACTTGCTATGGCCTCAAATTCCAAGCATAAACTAGATGGAGATAGAGTAACTTATCAAGTATACGTAGTTCAGCATGCAAAGTGCACACGTGTACTCGCTCCAATGGAATTGGTAGAATGGGGTTGACAAAACATGTGTGCCTCAGGATCTGTGGAGCACTCTAAGGTGGATGGAGCCTATGTGGAAACATGATGAAGAGAGTGCTCATGACATGTATCTCAAGTCAATTAGGTTCCAAGATAGATTAGCTTGGACTCATAAAGAGAATCTTGAGATAGTGCAAAGTGCTTGATTGATATTACTTCAAATGAACCTCCCTTTTAGAGGTGAGGGTACTTACATCCATTTGCTTGCTCACATGTGGGATATGTCCTCCATGCCATGTGGCAGCTTACCCTTTGCTCATACCTTTGCTCTACATGTGCTTATGGCACCACAACTCTCAACACCTCCCCTTGGTGCCATAATCCTTTGGCTACTGCAAGGTGGTCAGATGTGAGTTACAAATCCATCACCTCCCCTTAGTGCATACATTGCTACTTAAGGTGGTCAAGTGTGGTTTCTACATGTCAATACCTCCCCTGGGTGCTTTCATAGCTACTCTCAGGTGGTCAGGTTTGATTTACAAAACATAGGCAAGGTTGGCAAGGTTTTTGTTTCTCAATACATTCCATTGATGTCACCTTTTGGCTCATGGCTTGATGACGATGCGTTTGCTTCTTTGCTTGGAGTAGCTGGTTGCATGATGCTTTGTTCTTCCATGTGCCTTGATGCTTTATGTGTGGATGCCATGCTTTCTGCTATGGTCATCTCATGCACTTGTGTTTTTGGCTTGCTTTTTACATCGATGTTTGCATTCATGCTTTGCTTTTCCATTTGTTGCAAAGGTCTTACCAATTGATTTCTTTCAATATTGGCAGTGTCTAATTGCATACAAAAAATCTGAGTTGACAGGTGCGTAGAGCTTGAAAAGACGATCACTTTTCCTTTTTGGAGCGTGTGCAAATTCTTCCTGGATTGCAAGTTATGGCTTGTTGAAGCTTTTGTGAAGAAGAGGGGCCTTTGATGATTTGGCTTGGCTATTCACATGCTGCTTGCAGAACTGTGCTTGGCAGGGGCTGTGTGCTTAGGTGACAATATGGTGACTGTGCATGCTTATGTGGCAGTTAACCAACCCTAACTCTAACCATGGTGGGTTAAGTTAACCAGACCAGAGTGTTATCTGCCACGTGTCACATCAGTTAAGTAACCCTATCCAAAAAGGTAACCTTACCTTGGTCAATTTGACCCAACCTTATCTGCCACATGGCAGAAGGAGGTTTAGAGAGAGAAGCTGGCTAGCTTCTTCATGGTGGAGGCGACGACGATGAATTGATTTGGGAGGCAGAAGCTTATTTCAGTATGGCGCTGGTGGACAGGGCTTGTAGCTACAAGGTCGTTTACATCTGTTTCGTTGCTGGTTGCATAGAGCTATACTATGAGCGGATCCTCCACGTACGTTGAAGCCGCCTGCATGGCTGGCTATTGGTGGCATCGAGGAGCGCTGCTTTGGCTACTTTAGGAGGAGCCGTCTGAGTGCACGGGGATGTGGAAGCTCTTGAGGTTGTTTGAGAGAGACGTTGAGGCATCGAAGCACTTGGAGACTTGCAAATGGAACTTCTCGTCTTGGAGTCCATCGCGATTACCTGCGGGTGGCTGAAGCGTCACTCGTCTTGGTCGAACTTTGACGTTGGAGGGCATCCCATGCTCAGCCATGCTATTGTAGCTTGTACTCCAGCGCCTTCTACAACAGCTTCCCTGCAAGGCAGCCACGAGGGCTTGGTGAAGCCGATTGGAGTTTGTTGCCTTAGTTGATGTTGGATAGGCTACACTTCAGAGGTCGTCGCTACTCGTTGTTGACGCTGGTTGCAAAATGGAGTTGGAGCCGGAGCTGGAGCCTGGGAGGAGCTTGAAGGTCGCAGGCTATGTAGGAGGCGCAAGAGCCCTGTGTGAACGTCGCCTTATGTTTTCAGCCACTCAATCACCTTCATTGGATTCGTGGAGCTGCCCAAACTTTTCGTGGAGTCCTTTCTTCACTGGCTACTGTAGTTGCATAGGTCGATGAAGCCGTGTACTGGACATGCTTTATAGCCGCTGGCTGTGTGAAGCTATGATGTTGATGGAGCTTGTTTGCAGATCTCTCTTTCTCTTTCAAATCTCAAAGATAACCTTTCGGTCTCAAACAGCATGAAAGAAAGCTCTCCCAACCAAATTTCTCTCTTTGGAAGAGAAGAACAAATCTCACAGATCTATCTCACAGATCTATCTCACAAAATAGATCTCTCAAAAGGAATGAACTCGCTCTCTCTCTTCAAGAATGACGGAAATATCTCTTAGCAATGAACGGAAGTTTCATTCAATCTAAAAACTAAAACTAACCTATGAGAAAAACATGAGCTCCTAAGACATGCCTACAACTAATCTAGGAATGGAAGCAATCCTAGTGAACTACTAATGAGCTAAACTAGGAGAGCTAAACCTATGCTCTGATACCATGACAAAACATGTGTGCCTCAGGATCTGTGGAGCACTCTAAGGTGGATGGAGCCTATGTGGAAACATGATGAAGAGAGTGCTCATGACATGTATCTCAAGTCAATTAGGTTCCAAGATAGATTAGCTTGGACTCATAAAGAGAATCTTGAGATAGTGCAAAGTGCTTGATTGATATTACTTCAAATGAACCTCCCTTTTATAGGTGAGGGTACTTACATCCATTTGCTTGCTCACATGTGGGATATGTCCTCCATGCCATGTGGCAGCTTACCCTTTGCTCATACCTTTGCTCTACATGTGCTTATGGCACCACAACTCTCAACAGGGGTTCCACTTAGGATCCTTTTTATGAGGATCAGGGGCAGCACTTTGGTTGCAAGAAAGGATGCCATTTTCCCACTATAGGCTTCCCTTTTGCATCTTTTGAGAGTGGGTGCAATACAAGCATGTCCATTTTGCATATGCACCTGTATCACAACCATACAAGCACTTGAGGGTCTTCAAATCACCAGCTAGATGCCATTCAACTTGAAACATTCCATGCCCATCCACAATTAATGTTTGCCCTGCCTCTTGTCTTGGAATAATCGATAGGATGCCAGTTCTCTCCAAAACCCACTTCAATGTCTCGTGGCACTTCTTTGGGGTCTCAAAGGTTGCAAGCCACCATATGTCCTTCTCAAATTGGACTGAGAAACCATGCTCAACTTCGTCATCCCCTTGAGCAAAATGCAAGGCGTTGTTCATAATACAAATGCTCACCCTCTCTAGCTTGTGCTCTTTTACCAACTGAGCTTCATCCATTTTTATAACAAATACTAGCTTGCCATCTGTACAATGAAAGAGAACTTCAGTAAAAATATAGAAATCAGAAGAAATAAAGTTGAATGTGAAGAGGGAATTTCTGTTACCTTCTCTCATCCCATAGAATTTAACCATGGCTCTCTGCAAATTCTCTACATCCAGGTAAACATTATTGAAAGCATTCATGTCAAACATTTGGAGGCCAGATTTCTTTTTACTCTTCCAAGTCATTGTGCTACTTACACAATGGTATCCTCCAAGCTTTTCTCTAGCATATTGGTTTGTTTCTTGACGTGCAAGCCTTACAGACCATGGTGTTGGCAATGGCATTGTAGATATCTTATACTTTTCCTCCATAGCAGACTTGAAAATTTTAAAAACAGAGTTGTAAGCTTCACGACTTATACCAGCAGCATCACAAGCTCCAAGCACCTCCTTTGCTTGGACGAGGCCCTTGAAATCCTTCATTACCTCTCTAGCAACTTGTTTACGTAGCCCCTTTTGTCTAGGGTCCTTCAATAGTTCCATGACATCACTTGGCTTTATTAAACTTCTTTGAACATATGAAGGATCACTATCATCCATTTCCATTGTTCCCATCACATCCTCCATGAAATTCCTAAAGTAGAGTGCAAATGAGTCTTAGTGGAAAGAATGCAACACCACAAATATTTTGGGGCAAGAAATTTCATTGAAAATTTGGGGAACTAACCTTGCAGCCCGTATTCTCCTCTTTTGGGCACCACTATTGATTGACAATGCATCCATAGATTGCAATTGTCTTTTCCTCTCCTTTAGTCCCAAAGGTGTTCCCTTCAACTTTTGTACTCGTTCTATCGACTTTTCTCGTTCCTTCTCCATAGCACGTTGAACTTGGCCATAGATAGACCTTTCCAAATCTTGTTTGCTTTCAGCAAGCTTCTGGATTGATTCTTCCAATTCATGTCGCTCCAAGTCCAGTGCATGTGCTTTGTCACTGAGTTCTTTGTTTTGCAATTGGAGATCCTGCATACTATCATGCATTGCCACAATAGTAATATTTCCCAAATGTGCAAGTTCTTCTGCTTGGGCTCTCTGCACCTCGCTTGCTTGCATAGCCAATGTCTGAGAATGGTTCAATCGATTGCAATAACCGAGCAATCCAGCATGTCCCTTCCCAACAAACTGAACAACATCATGCACTGTATGAAAAGGAGGACTCTTTTGGGTGGTAGGGTCTAAAGGATACAAGTTTCCATCCACCCAAAGGTCAAGATGCTTCTTCCCTTGCAATCGAAGACTGTGGAGCACACTTTGAGGAGTTTCACTATATCCCAAAGAATGTGTGCTTGCATATTGTGCCTCCAGTTGTAGGTTCACATGGTACTTGTTGGATATGTCCTCGAATGGTGCCATGAGTACTTAAAGAGAGGTATCAGTGATGCACACTAAAATGTAGGGGAGAGCTAGCAAAGATGGAGTAGTGAGAGGGAGAGAGTAGCAAGGAAGAGGGAGGAGGAGAAGCAGATGAGGGCAAGAGGAAGAGGAGGAGAAGAGTAGGGCGACAGGTGTAGAAGGGAGGGAAGGAGCTTTTGTAGAAGGGAGGAGGAGGGGAGAGATGCTACAAGAGGGAGGAGGAGGGGATCCAGAGATTCTGCAGGAGGGAGGAGCAGAGGAGATGGATCTTGGGCGGCTGGAGAAGGAGGGGAGAGGAAGGAGGGAGGAGGAGCCAGAAGGAGGAGGAGGGGAGAGGGAGGAGGGAAGAGGAGGAGCAAGACGGAGGAGGAGAAAGGAGGAGGGAGGGAGAGGGAGAGGAAGAGGGAGGAGGAGGAGGGAGGGAGGTAGGGAACGAGGGAGAGAGAGGGAGGGAGGGAGAGAGAGAGAGAGGGAGGGAGGGAGATTCGAAATTTGAAATTCAAATTTCAAAAAGTGGCCCCCTCCCCTCATTGATGGGGGGAGAGGTGGGCTCAAATGTGGGCTTAACCCACCTAGGTTGGGTTGGTTAGGCCTTTTTGGGACCCTCCAAGCCCCTTGCATTAGCCCACTAAGCATTCCCTACTCCATTCCTTATGAGGCCATTTTGAGACCCCAATTCTTCCCTAATGCAAGATGGTTGTATGAGGGTGCTGGGATGTCAAAACTATGGGCTTGTCTCTCAATCTTGAATCTGGTAAGCAAAGTATGGGTGGTCCGATACAAGTCTCTCGGCCTTGATGAGGTTAGTGCTTACATTAATTTATCTCATAATTTGAATCTTGATTATTTTGAGAATCATCATAGTTTCTCATTATTCGAAGCATATGTAATTGCGATAGGTTGCTCCAGAAGATGTTTTTGCACCAAATACCATGCTCACATCAAGAGATGAAGCAAAGAAGCTGCTGAGAACGGTGGGTATGAATTATGATACCATCCATGCTTGTCGTAATGATTGTATTCTATTTTGTCATGAGCATGGAGATTTGGCTAGTTTTACTAAGTATGGGGAACAATGATATAGAGATGACTTGCAGGGTGAGCAGATCCCAGTAAAGGTCTTGAGACTCTTTCCCATCATTGCTAGAATACATCACATGTTCTGATGTAAATCCATAGCGGAGTTGATGACTTGGCATGCTACACATTGGTCCACTGATGACACATTGAGGATTCCTGCATATTGTGCTGCTTGGAAGCACATAGACAATCCGTGGTGGCCAGAATTTGTGAGGGAGCCACACAACTTACATCGTGGGCTCACCATGGATGGTGTGAACTCTTTCAGGTTACGCTCGACATGGCCTATAGTCTTGGTGAATTACAATATCCCACCATGGCTAACAATAAAGAAGGGACACCTCATGCTTGCACTGCTTGTGCCAAGGAAGTACAAGGCCAAAAATATGGACATGTACATGGCACCTTTGATAGAGCAGTTATAGATCTTATGGAGAGACATACATGTCTTTGATATTTCCAGAGCTGCTAGACATACCAATGAAATTTTGGTCAAGGGAATCTTGATGTGGACCATGCATGACTACCCAGGATATGGAGAGTGCGTACGTACATGGTTGTGTCTTTACATGTATAATGATACTTTTATGACTCTCTTTCTAGCACATGTCTTATACTAACATACTAATTATGAGTAGGCAACCAATGTGGCACCCTAAACCCACCTTCAACTCTTAATTGTGTCTATTGTTCAGGTCTCACTACATCGGGTTACCATGCATGTCCTGTTTGTGGTCCTTTGCTAGTTGCCTCATGGGCAGATGCATTGAATAAGGTCATCTATGAGCTTTACCATCGATTTCTCCCACCTGATCATCCTAGATATGTTGCTCCTTGGAATGAAGCCCCCCCCAATCACTCACTGCGGGAGATTGGATGAGAATTTGGGATGGTTCCACGACTCCTCCACCACTTGGCATGAGCCAGTAAGGGTTTGTAACTATTGTGTGTTATATTGGCTAGAAATAAAGATTGCCTCCTAACACCAACTTTTGTTTAGATACTCCATCTTTTATCATTTACCATATTGGTCCCACCTCAAGATCAATCACTTACTTGATCCCATGCATATCTTCAAGAATGTGGTGTCTTCCATTTGGGAACATTTGAATGGGACATGAGATTTCGCAAGCATAAGGGAGGATCTATGCACCACAGGGAGGATGCGTGAAGCTTGGCCACAAGAGAGACCAAATGGGCATGTTTTTTTACCTCGTGCACCATGGAGGTTATCAAAGCTAGAGATGGTGGCAATGAAGCGTGCTATCACTACCATTCGTACTCCCATTGGATGCATGAGGTGTTTGAAGGGGGCCTTTACAAAGAGCAAGAAAAGAGGTGTAGAGCAATTATATGGCTTGAAATCTCATGATTGGCACAAGATGCTCCAAGTAAGTATTTTATGTGCATAATATATTTTTCCTTCCAAATTTGTGAGTGAATTAGAAGCAACTAATCAACCATTCCTCGTGTGTTCAGTTCATACTACCTACTAGCATTTCTCGCAGTGCATTGAAGGACGTGAAGGATTGTATTTACAAGATGGGCGAGCTTGTGAGGTACTTTATAGGATACCAAATGTGAATATTGTATTTACAAGATGGGCGAGCTTGTGAGGTACTTTACAGGATGCATGGTGTTCATATTGCTAATATTGCGTAATTTTTCCAAACTAGGTATGTGAGCTCAAAGGAAATAGATCCCACCCTACTTGAGAATGCTCGAGTTATGTCAGTGGATGTGGTTTGTTTAGTGGAAGAGACATTTCCACGTTCTAGTCTCACAAGCCAACTACATCTCATAGTGCATTTGGTGGATGATGAGATTGCTATATGCGGTATTGTACATGCATGATGGTTGTTCTTCCTTGAGCGCTTCATGAAGACCTTGAAGGGTTTTGTGAGACAAAATGCAAGACCCAAAAGTAGCATGGCCGAGGGTTGGTTGGTACAAGAATCACTTGTATATATTTCTGAGTTTCTTGTCGATGTGGATAGCTCTCTCCCACGACTATGGAGAGATGATGAAGACCTAAGGATGACCTCTATTGTGCCTCAAGGGAAAGGATGCAGCAAAGTAATAGACACAGAGTTGCTTAATAATATCAACCTCTATTGCATGCTTGATAGCGATGTGATGAAAAGATGGGTGACACGATATGAGGATGAAAAGGCAAGAAGACAAGAAGAAAGGGCCCTCTTTTGTACACACCACGAATCTCATGTGCCATACCCTCAGTATCTAAGAGCACTTCCAAAGGATATTCATGTGGATTGGCTACTTGACAAAATGGAGAGAGCATAGAGAGACGAGGGGATGCATATCACAATGGAAGAATGGGAGTATGCTAGGGGATGCATGAGCAAGGTTGGTATATAGAATGTTATGCATAAGTTAGGAGCTTTTAATAATTTAGATTGCTTATTTAATTGATTTTGTCTTGGTGTAGTGTACTATTTTCAATGCTATATGGTGTGAGGGCAAGCATTTTCAAACACAACGGATTGATGATAAGAGAAACACAGAAGATTGCAGCATCATTGCTAGCTTTGAGGGAGCCAATGGAGCCATGGATGATTATTGTGGCGTAATCCAAGATATTATTAAGCTTGATTTTCGACACTTCTTTGTGTATGTTTTGGATGTAAAGTGGTTTAAGGACGTGGTGGAAAGAGGCCCTAATGCAACAATTAAACACCATGCAAGTGGCTTTGTAACTATTGACTCCATAAAGTTTTGGCAAAGTAAGGACACACTAGTACTACCGCAACAATGTGAATAGGTATTGTACACACATTAGGTATTGTACACACATATAAAAATACTCACTTTTAAATATTTGATACCTTTGATGCAAGAAAAATAACATGATTGTCTTTGTGTTTGAATTAGGTTGTCTATCAACCAATGGTGGATAATAATAGATGGTGGCATGTCATACCTATTAGGCCACATTCCAAAGTGATGTATAGTACATTTACTAATATGGAGCATATGGGGGATGATCATGGCCATGGAGGTGATGAACGTGATACGAGAGAGGAGGATAATCATGAGATAGGAGATACAGATATTGAGGCCATTACCTGTGAGGACGAGCCTACCATTGGTGATGCTGATTTCGATGAGCACATGAGTAGCACAAGTAGTAGTGGGTTGAATGTATTTGTAGATCTTAACACTGGTTTGGATTTTGGCAAGGGTTGATCTCATTGAGGATGAGATTGAACCGTAGCCCATCATTGATATTGGCAAAACTATTTTACATATTGTCTCATTCTCCTCACCTCACTTAGTTCTTGTATATGTGGCATGGGTTTGCAAAAAAGCATTGATATTTTTGTAAAAATTACGTGCTTTGGTAATCATCGGCAATGTTTGGAAAGCATTGATGTACATTTATCAGGCTGCCCCAAAATCTCACTTTCTTTATTCTTTGTTTTGCATCTAAATCCGCATCTAATTAACAATGGAGACGCACTAGTAGACGTGCTAATAGACGTGCTAATAGACACGCTATTACACGCACTATTAGATGCGCTCATAGACGTGCTATTAGACATGCTTGTAATTTCTCTATCCAAACAGCTCGGGGGGTCCACTCATCATATGTAACCCTATCACGTGAGTTCAACAAAAGGATATTTTTTATTTCTAAAATTTACAAAAATAAATATACATAAGGGACTATTTAAAATAGTTTTGGAAAAAATTTACAGATTTGTATAGAAAAGGGGTACATTTTATTAATGAAAAATTTACACAGATAAGGGATTTTAGAAATATGCCTTGAACGCACGTGGTATAGAGGGTTTATACATAGTGACCCCCCTGAGCCAAACAGCGCCTATAGATGCGCCCGCTATTTTGCGCATCTATGAAGCACGTCTATAGTTGCTTTGTGTTGTTGTGACATAGTCAGTAGTGGATCATTGTACAATGAAATGCCTCCACTTGATGTACCATGGGAGTGCAAAGGTGATAATGGACCTCCTCCTACAGTTTTGGTGGGAATTAAAAGTTTGGTCTAGCTTGGGGATGGAGAAGGAAGTACAACATGCTTTTTTCGCGCTTCTCTTGCCCTGGGGGAACCTTGCCCATTCTTTACAGTGCACAAATTGAACTCAAGCAGTAGTTGAAACCTTCAAGAAATTGGAGGAGCTGGAGTGAGCATGGCACAACAACACAGTTTGGTGGACTTGAGGAGGGCAACAACCAGAAGCTCCACATTTGGAGTGAGTCCATGAGCAAATGGAGGATCCACCAGGTATGGTGTCTAAGAACCATGGATTGTCTAACATTTACAAGGGCGATATGGTTGGATGGAGAGCCTCTCCTTTACTTTGAATGAGGAACTCTATACTAGGAGAGAACACGAATAGAAGTGACTGTAGTGGTTCTCTAAAACCAGAGCAAATGCGGCCTTGTCTTCCTTCTACACCTACATGACTTCAGCAAAGTCTCGACTGTGTCTACCTTGTCTTCACCAAATTCCACGAACTATAGCCCTTCGAGAGTCGTTATGAGCCATTTCTTTAGATTTTGCACAGTGCATTTTCTTCTGGTCACTTCTCTCCTTCATAAGGTCAAACTCAGGCCTAAGGAGGAGAGGGTACCATTTGTAGTAGGACACAACATCATCTATCTTCTATGTTATATATATTGATGTCTATGTGGCAAGAGGCAGTATATATTGATGTCTATGTGGCAAGAGGCAGTGTGACCTCCTCTACTCCTACTTGCTTCCTTTGCAGGTCAAAAATGCGCTGAATGCTTCTTCACAAAAATTCCCTAGAGAAATGGTCTTTGGAATCTCTTCTCTGCCAGGTTGGGCTTGGCCTCCTATTCTAGCCATCTTACTCTGCATGTAGGAGGAAAACTCTATTCTACTATTCCTCGACTCTTTCTCCATGTAGAAAATCATGCTGTGCATAGGCGCATGGTTTGCTCTAGGAGCCAGCAGCACACCCGCATATATAGTGGTCTTCTCGGTCACTTTGATCGCTTTGGGATGGTCCTCAGTTATGAGCAGAGCTCTTGGTATCTTACTCAATCACTTGGGATACACAATATGCTGAAAAATGCCCTACACAATTGGAGCTCTTCATAATCTCCTTGTTCTATACCGTTTATGCCTCAAATAGTGCTGGGAATCATATAGCAACAAGGATGAGCTTTGACTCTAATAGTGTCCCTAGCTTTGGATTATTAGAGTTAGAAGAAGACAACGTAAGTTCTCAACTCTTTAAGACATCTAACTATTGCACCAGAGATACTCGCCACCCATGTAGGGAACTCGGTGGGTAGAGAACTACTACAAGGTCCTAGAATAAGGGATTGATAATAGTCGATTGGCCATCTGCTCTGTGTAAACGAATTCCATGCACCATAGTGCCGTAAGCGTAATTACGTCCTACTAGAGACACACAGAAAATGCAATATATGCATGACCTTAATTCTTGCATGCTTTGGCGCATCAACTAGGCCTACCCTAGGAACTGACATTCTCATAGAGAATGCTCTAGTGTCAACTCGACCCTAGGGTCTTTCTACTGACTGTTTACGGGTTCTCCCACAAGGTGAACCAGTACCTTTAAGCCCATTCGGTTTATCTCCTCCTCTATCCAAGCTTATTTACATAAGGATTATTTGCATTCCATATACTCACCATACAGAACTTCTATTGACTGTCGAGTAGTAGCTTATGGACTCCTTTAATAACACTACATATTCTACTTTTACTAGCTCTTGGCTTGAAGAGCCCTCCATATTACCCTTCTAGCAAGAAGGTTATGAGCCAAACTGAGTGCTAGATCATTGAATGATGATAGCAAAAGTACTGACGCTCTCACTTTGGAAACAACGATATGACTCTACTCATGCTCTATTCTATGTAGGACCCTTAATGAGTGAATTCTCGCTGCCCATGGATGTTTGTCGTTGGTATCCAAGAAACGATGAATATGTAGAAATTATCCAACTCAAAAACAAGTGTTCTACTTCCTTGATATCTCAATGCCAAGCAGGGGAGCGTAAAGCCTTGGAATGCTGGCAATGAGAAAATATATTTTACATGCTGTGTGTTATGATCTGTGTGACACTTGATGCTATAGTGCTTTGATGCTTGAGAATTTCAGATTATAGATTAAACTTCAAATATCGATGCAAAGTAGGATTTAGAATTTTACGTATCTTGATGTGCTAAAGCTTTGCATCGGAAATGGAATGAGAAGAGCGGAAAGAATTTGGATCTTTGGGAGACAAAGCATAGATCTGAAGTTTCATATAGATCTGGAGCACTTATCTAAGTTAAACTTAAGTATAGATATGAGCTCTGTCTTGAGGATTTCAATGAGGAGACGGCTCGGGGAGGTCACTCATATTATGTAACCCTATCACGTGAGTTCAACAGAAGGATATTTTTAATTTCTAAAATTAATAGAATTTAACTTACATAAGGGATTATTTAAAATCATTTCAAAAAAAATTTACAGATTCGTATAGAAAAAGGGTGCATTTTATTAATAAAAAATCTACAGATAAGGGATTTTACAAATAAGCCTTGAACGCACGTGATATAGAGAGTTTATACATGGTGACCCCCCCGAGGGAGACGGCCATTATATGCCTTATGTTATTCTCTTAAAAAAGTTTAGAACTTGTTTGCTAAGCAACAGATAATTTCAACAAGGATTTCAATGAGGATTTCAACAAGAGTCTCATTATATGCCTTATGTTATTTCTGTTGAAAAAGTATAGAACAATTTTTCTAAGCATTATTATTTTCTTTTGGGCGTGTCCCTCCTTGCCTTCAGCCACTCCTACAGCTCCCTACCAACCCCTTGTGTAGCCCCTGAACACAAAATCTCATTTTCATTGTACTCTTTATTTTATAACCTTGAGCCATTACTAATTTTTTCTTAGCTTGGAGCAAGATTTCCTAGTTCACACTAAGGGAAGAAGGTATTATTTTGATTGGTTCATGGCATGTGACATAATTTGGGAAGGATAGAAGAAATGTTTCGACTCATGGGTGTATTTTATACCTATACCTATATTTTGTATGCTTGAGATTGAGGCCCTTCCAAGGAACAATCTTTACAAGGGTGTCCTACATGTAACAATCATTTATTGCTAGTAGATATAGCAATGGTTAATTGCTAACTTTTTGAAACCTCCTACTTATTTGATGCTTTTGGATTATTTAATGGTTGGTCTCTACTTTGGGAAACTTTGTAGGTTCGAGCACACATGGACTCAATTCATATTAAACTTTGGGATCTTATTTTATACAAGTAGGAAAAACTTGGGCTATTGGGACTTGGGAATTTTATTATATCGGTATATGGTAATTGGTTTAGATTAGCGCATGGTCTATTTGCACATTCCAAAGTTTATGATCAAGGGCTATATGTAGAAATCTTGACTTTGATTATTTATCTCCAACCAAGGTTACAATGTGGCCATTATGATACTATGTCATGAGAACTTGTACATGGTAACAGGAACTTGTATGCAAGTACCATTCCATTACTTTCCTCAGACTTGAGAGTCATTTTATTTAGTTTTTAAACTTGAGATTAACACTGATTATTTTTGAATGCAAACCTTTAATTACCGTTAAAATTTGAGAATGCCAAGATTTATTTAATGCTAATCTAGATAGAGTGACATGGATAACAACTGTTTGCCGGCGTTGAAGCCTGGCTTCCACATCATGAATGAAATGTTCTAGCTTTCTTTGTGTTGTGATGGTGCTAGGTGAGTCGACTTACCTCTCCATCAGATTCTCGGGGGGGTCACTCATCATATGTAACCCTATCACGTGAGTTCAACAGAAGGATATTTTTTATTTCTAAAATTTACAGAAATAAATATACATAAGGGACTATTTAAAATAGTTTTGGGAAAATTTTACAAATTTGTATAGAAAAGGGGTACATTTTATTAATGAAAAATTTACAGATAAGGGATTTTAGAAATAGGCCTTGAACGCACGTGGTATAGAGGGTTTATACATAGTGACCCCCCCGAGATCAGATTGGCATTATAAAATCATTGGCATGATTTGATGGACATGAAATACAGTGTTGGCAAGTTCGAGCAGAACTTTGTAGTAGATTATCTCCATCTACTACAATATGGAATGAATGTATGGGTTGGAGAATACTTTTGATCCTTTTTGTATGCTAGACATTTTGTTGATATGAATGTGAGTATTTATGATGACTCCCACTTTGATACTCTATCTAAAGGGGTTGAATTCTTATGGATTACTCTCAATTGTTGTTTTGAAAGAAAGGGCAATGGCATTTGTTTGCATTTGGTTTACTCAAACATTGAAGATTGGTCTAGTAGTGTAGTAGGTTAGATTTTTTGATAGGAAACACACACACTCGTGTACCCATTGCAAGATAACAAAAATATTGCATCTAATGAGTATACTTGACTTGTTTAAGTTTTAGGCCGGATTGATTTGCACAAGGATTATAGGACCAACTCCTTCCCTCGGCTGCTAGGCCGTGATGCTTGGACCGGCATCGTGCCTTTAAATGGGAACATTGCCTGCGGTATGTACAATTTACGAGGGAGTCCATATCCTTTTCAGATATTTGATGTTTTAGGAAAGTCTCCATTTACTTGGGATAATCTATTTGTACACTTGAAGTTTTAAGTCTATTCTTATGGATGTTCTTTTGATACTTTGTACTAGAAACCTCGACAAGATAGTAGGGGCACTTCTCGGGGGGGTCACTCATCATATGTAACCCTATCACGTGAGTTCAACAGAAGGATTTTTTTTATTTCTAAAATTTACAGAAATAAATATACATAAGGGACTATTTAAAATAGTTTTGGAAAAAATTTACAGATTTGTATAGAAAAGGGGTACATTTTATTAATGAAATTTTTTACAGATAAGGGACTTTAAATATAGGCCTTGAACGCACGTGATATAGAGGGTTTATACATAGTGACCCCCCCGAGGGGCACTTCCACTTAATACATTCTACAGATGTTTCCAACCGACTGGTCTAAGGACTCTTCCATGATTATCGAAGTTTGGCTACCCTCCACCAATTGGTGGATGTGGGTTGATAATTCTATTCATTGTCAACTATTGATTTATATCCACTACCACAAAGAATCGATATGGTGATGACCCATAAGAAATCACTATGACTCTTCATTAAATTTATATAGGGCAGAAGTCTAACCCAATCCATTGTGATGGGCAGACTGTTGCCCTCACTTGGATTGTGTGTTGGACCTGTGGGAATGTGATCAGTGGGAAACACACACACACACACATGTCCCCTTAGGGACCCTTGCAGTCCTTGGGGGCTTATCTGCACTTTAATGATAATGATAATCATTACTAACACTGCAAGATATATATAGAATATGGATGGTGCGATAACTGGTACCAACCTCTACCCTTGAGTCTTTTTATATTGATTGAATGTGTTGATAATTTGGTACCCTTTTAGACACTATGGAAATTTCTTTAAAACTCCCCAAGGGAGATACGGTATATATTTTTATTGACATTTGTCACCATAAAAATAAGAGTTGAGAGGACCATCATGGCTACTTCCACTCAATATTCCGTATGCCAAATGCCACATGTACACAAAATACTTCCACTTATTTCATTTACATTGGATTTTGTTTTGGCAGTAACACTTTCCCCCTCCAGGCATGGAATGTGCAGCATTCCCATGCCTTGGACAACCCACTCACAAGAAGGGTTTGAGATGTTGCTTTTTGAACACCTTCTTTCCATGCGGTTCAACAGACCCAACAGTCTAGGTTCTTGCCTCGATCAAAAGTAATGCACGGTGTCCATGCCATATTCACACACACTTGATCCATTACAAATCATTCACTGCTCAAAAGGGCCACAAAACCCGGATGCTGCATCAAAAGGTACAAAAGTTGGTCATTCCTCCCAGTTAGAGAGGAAAAGACCTCCAAGTCATCCTCCCTCCTATATGTAGGGAAATCTGTCATTTCCTTGAAAACATCATCCCACACTGACTCCTGTAAGAATTGTTGCAAGCTGATCTCCAAATCAATCATGGGATCACACCTTGTGGAATCATTAAGGGATACCTTCAAAACATCCTCAACAGGAATCACATTGATTAACTTCCCGGCCTCAACATCATGGTCAATGCACACCACTTTGTCCAGAACAATGACTTCATCTCATCAACTAGATCAACCCATAATTGGTTACATTCTTCTTCAATGTTCATCATAGCATCTTCTGAGAACATTTCAAACAACTCTAGCAGGCTATCATCACACACCACCTCATTAGGTTCTAGAGGACTCATGACATCAAGTGGAGAAGGATGGACATGGATTTCATTGGCATCGATGCCCATAACCAAGACTTCAAGCTCATTGATGCTTTCTTCATCAAACAATCCATCAAGACCTTCGAATTCTTTGTCTCATAAGAAATATTTGAGGAAGGAGAAAGAGCACCTGAAGGGGTGAATGTAGTATGTTGCTCATCATCATTATCTGTAGACCCCTTACAACTTTCAGGTAGAGGTGATTCACAACCATTTCCATATTTAGTCTCATCATGATCAGACCCCCCGGTCATTGTACTGGAAGTCTCTATGAGATGCACTTCAAGAATGTTTGGATACTCCGAGTGGTAGTGCTCCTTTTGATTACAGTCATGAAAAATCACCAGGGATTGTTGTGGAGGAGGAGAATACGGGGATAGAAGAGGTTTTGTCAAGGTAGAACCACCATGAACCACCTTGACATTTAAGAAAGAGGGAATTAGAGTCGATCATTAGACATCCTGTCAAACTTTACTGCAATTACCTTTGCATGCTCCATGGTTGTTGGAATCTTCCATTTCAACTTCAGACGAAACTCATCCGTTGCACCAATCACCATATGGATCAACACAATTTGAATCATTCCAGTAATGAACCCTTCGTTATCTGGTTGCATAACAACTAGGCAATCCAAGAGCCCAGCTGCTCGATCCAGATATCGACACGCCGCCTCTCCTTCTTCTTGCCTCAACCTTGCTATCAACAGATGAACATTCTCAGGCTCCTCACTCTTGCCAAAATACTCAACCAATGCTCCAATCAAACGTGGCCACTTTGGTCAAACTACATCAGTCTGCTTTTCATACCACACCTTTGCAAAACCATCTAAAAAGGTAGGAAGCTCCAACAACCATTGATCCTCCATAAGGAAGTTCAAAGACACACATCGACGTTTAAAAGATACCAGGTATTCTTTGGGATTCTCATCCATCCGACCACAAGACACAGGAATATCTGCCATGAAAGGAGAGAGATTGAAAACAAAGGGAAAGAAAAATTTATACAAGGATGCTTATTTTTCGGGGTACACGGAGTTGCATCAAATTGTTCATCAGAGTGAAGAGCACAGCCATTACCAAGGCAAGAAGATGCAAATCTTGCACATCACCTTCAGCTTCCTCTAACTCTTGCAATCTCCAACAGATTTCTTCTAGCAGCATGCGGTTTGGCATTGCAACTTCTTCTTCCCGGCAAGTCGATGGAGTACTTTCTAAATGATGGCCTGAAGCCAAAGGACTCAAATGATGTAGTTGGGATACTTAATTTCATGGTGGCCACATGCCCTACAATAATTACAATATATGACTGCCACTAAGCCTAGTGCACACAAGATCAACAGAAGAACTAAGGAGGCTCAAAGCACACTACATAATACATGAGAGGGAGATAGAAAATGTTTATCTCTATTCAACAATACATGATAGGCCTCTTATATAGAGAGTGACCTTGGAATAGTCAACACTTGTGGGATCCTCTGATCCGCATCTCTTCTTGTGGATATCCTTGATCCACATCTCCATATCATGTAGTCCACATCCTAGGGTGGCTACTTTAATTCTTTCCTATACCATACCTTAGCCTCTAGTCTATGTGCTCATGGCACCATATTTCAACACCTCCCCTTGGTGCCATGATCCATTGGCTACTGCAAGGTGGTCAGATGTGAGTTACAAGATCAAATCCTCCTCTAGGTGCTTACATGGCTACTCTCAGGTGGTCAGGCTTGATTTACAAACATGTGTGCTAAAGATGGCAAGGCTTTTTCTTCTCAATATATGTTATTGATGGCGTTCTCTTCTTTGCTTGATGTAGCATGATGCATGATACTTAGTTCTTTCATGTGCCTTAACGCTTTATATGTGGATGCCATGCTTTGTGCTATGGTCATACCATACACTTGTGCTTCCAGCATGCTTGTTGTGTTCATGCGTTGCTTTAGCATTTGTTGCAAAGGTCTTACCATGAGCTTCGTTTTGCTTCAATGGTAGTGTCTAATTGCTAACAATAATTCTAACTTAACAAGCGTGTAGAGCTAAAAAAGGCAATCACTTTTTCTTTTTGGAGCACGTGCAAATTCTTCTTGGATTGGAAGTTACGTCTTGTCGAGTTTTATGTGAAGAAGAGGGGCAATTAATGATGTGGCACAAGAATTCACATGCTGCATGCAAAGAGTGCTTGTGAAGGGGCTGTGTGCTTAGTTGGATGAGGTGGTATAAATAACTAGCCATGACTACTGTGGTTAACTTGACTAGAGTTAAGTCTTATCTGCCACGTGGCAAGACTTTGACTAGTGAGTTATCTTAAAGATTGTGTGAGGAGCTCCCGATAGTTTCTAAACCTTGGTTGAGTACGTCTGGTTATTTTTTATCTTGCCGTGCATGTCAATCAATTATGTAGAGCTTTCAAAGGGGCGACGACGATTGACAGGGAGCATCGCTGAAGCTCAGCCGGATTGCTTGTATGGGCTGTAGATAGGTTTGCTAGCCGTTTGGAGCTATTTGCAGAAGTCCTTCATGCTGGGTGGAGACTGCATATTTGTTGCGCAGATGGTCGATGGCTGGAGCTACATTGTTGTCATGCTTTGGACTGCTTCCTAACCTTCAGGTCTATTCAAGAGGTCATCATTGTCGCCTGCACTCTCCCCACCAGATGCCTCGTATCGCAACCCAATACCTGGGACGGGGCATCCTGCAATAGATGCCATGGAGCTTCTTTCAACACGAAGCTGCTCTACGGGGAGGATTGCTCATCGATGCTACTGTTTGTAGGAGGCGCAACTGGTTGGAAATCCAGCTCTGTTGTCTAGTGCTCGTAGTAGTCTTTGAAGAAGGCTATTGGAGCACAGTGGCTTGGAGCCGAGGTGATGGTAGGAGTCATGGAAGGAATGATCAAGCGGAGAGGTCACAATGGCTTTGATGCCTGGCAATGTTTGTATATTTCAAGGGCGCTGAATTAACAGAGCTCGACAGTTTGTAGTGGCATTGGAAACTAGCACGATTCCACCAATTTACTATGATGAAAATCAATCTTGAGAATCTCGACAAGTCCACTCAAGAAATTTGGCGGCGACAATTTTTTTTTTTGCAAAAAAGTGGCGACACAATTTGGATTGTGATGAAGTGCCACGAGGTCAACCTTCCAAGTTCTAGGTTTATACACTGTCCATACTTTAATCCATGTGGAGAAATTGATTTAAACATCATCCATTCGACTGCCCTTTGGGCAGAAACTTGTGACAGCTCTTGCTAGAATATGCCTCGAACGCTCGAAAGATATAGAGTCCCACAGCTGGACCGGCTAGACCTTTGTGCCATTCTAGTTTAATAGACCTCCAATAGCCTAGCCTTGCACATCTTGTGCAAATCATATGTCCTCCGCATGCCCCCTTCATGCACAAATCTACCATCCTCTGCGTGTCCCCTTCGCATCTACATCCTACCTTCGCAAGGAAACCCATAGATCCATCCTTGGCGTGCCCCTTCCCCAGAACGTACGTTCAATGAAAGTTATGTGAAGCAAGGACATGATGGATAGCTATGAGCAAGGTCTTTATGTGTGTGTGTGTGTGTGTGTGTCTCGTCCCAACCAACCACTCCCCCCCAAGGTTGTCTAGAGAAGGTTAGAAAGCATGCTCTCTCTCTCTCTCTCTCTCTCTCTCTCTCTCTCTCTCTCTCTCTCTCTCTCTCTCTCCCCTCAACCTCTGGACTCAAAAATATCAAAACCAAGAATATGTCCATTAGAATGTGATTTGTAAGGTTGGGAATTTTCCAACCCTCTGAATCACATTCTGTTGCATAGTTCTTTAATTGCATATTTTGTAGGTCAGGGTTACCTAAAAGGGAGTTGAAAGCATGAGAGAGAGAGAGAAAGAGAGAGAGAAAGAGAGTAATACCATGGAACACAGACAAAGAAGTGTACCATGAAACACCCACATTATTGACTTTCTAATTTTGGATTCCAACCAAACCCGACCTTTAGCCAAGCCTTGACCTCCAATTTTAGTCGCTTGTCTAGCCATGCCTGGCCTCTAGAATTGGAGAGTTGGGAAATTACAAATCCTCCAAACTACATTCATTTGCACACTTTTTTGGATTGTAGATTTTGGAACCCATGGAGAGAGAGAGGGGGAGAGAGAGAGAGAGAGAAAGATGATATAAAATGATTGTGTTACAATCCTCTTGAGACCCTTAGGATCTATGGGACTAGTGACCACTATTAAATTAAATAGTGGTCTATTACAACCATTGAAATAAAATTCTCCCTAATCTTTCTACATTTTGAGTAATTGCTGAACTATTTTCTATGCTACTTCGAGAATTTTGATGCAATGTTCCAAGATTCCTTTTAAATGGCTTCCATTGTGGGCTGGTTGTTCCAATAGATTCTTTAGATTACAACTATTGTTGTCATGGTTCTCCCTTATATGTGCATATGCTCAACATTTAAGGAGCATGTGCTACTCCATGTTCTACACTACTACACATGGGCCTTGTTTCGACGATTAAGTGCCGACACTTAGCATGCGTGGTGTGCTAATCATTGGTATGTATGGAGGGTTTAAAAAGGTTGGTATATACCGACCTTTAGCAGACTTGTAAATGGTCGTTATATACTGACCTTTAACATAAGAGTAAAAGGTCGGTATATACCAACTCTGAGACACTTTCATAGACCGACGTTTTATTCCCCATACCGAACTTCAAAGAGAGTCTTTCCCAAATGACAATTTTTTTTTCTTTTCATACATGTTTGATCCTTTGAAAGAATAAAAATACAACAGCATGTACATCAAGTTTGAAGCTCATATATTCATGTCCAAGTTTGAGATAAAAAAATCAATCAAGAGCATTTACATCAATGGCTTCATTCTAATCCAAGTCCAACGTGCCAAACAATTCTATCTCCAACTCTATACCAAGTTGATCTCCCATACCAGCTTTGGGATACTGCAACTGGGGTGGACATGAAGCCAGTTGCGAGACCGAATCCAACCAATGCAGGACAACAGATAGTACCAACTGCGGATGAGATTCTCACGTGGACAAGAAGAAATGCAGATGTGCTGTGTTCTATTGTATGCAATGTAAGTGATTCTGTCATGGCATTAATTCAACATGTCACCACAGTGGAGGAGGCATGGACGGTCTTGAAAAATCAGTACGAGACCACGAATCAGATGCGGATTCAGAATCTGGAGACTCCACTCACGAACGAGAAACTGTCTGAGTTTGAAACGGCAGAGAAGTTTATCACCAGGGTGAAGAATCTACGTGATCAGATGACTGCGATTGGCATCACCATCACCAGCGAGAATCTAGCATGAAGGTGCATACAGATTCTCCCACCAAAGTACGACGGTCTTATTACAGCACTGAATACGCAAAACAAAAATTCGCCCCTCAACTTTGAGGATTTTAGCGCGATGCTTCTGGAGGAGGATCGAGATGCATCAAAAGATGAGAGCTAGAGAAGATTCGGCTTTCTCGACTGGATCAAAGAAAGGTAAGGGTAAGGACTCTGGTAACCCATCTTCTTGTGATGATAAAAAGAGAAAGAAGAAGATCAAGTGCTTCTATTGCAACAAGGCAGAGCACAAGCAGAATGAGTGCTAGAAAAAGATTGCAGATGAGAAGAATGCAGTAAAGAAAGAGTCCAGTAACAGCGCACAGGTAGTACCAATAGAGCTGTTTGTAGCAATTGAGGAGATTTGCACGGAGGCAGTTCATGTACCTGTGGATGAACCTTAGATTATTGACAGTGGTGCATCACGCCACATGACCAGTTGGAAGGATTGGTATACCTCTCTACATCCGGTAGGGAATGACATTCTGGTAGCAGTCGGCAATGATGTAAAATGTCTAGCAAAAGGAAAAGGTATGATTGCCCTCAAATCAGATGGAGTTGTAAAATAGTTGTCCGATGTTCTTTATGTGCCAGATATCAAGAGGAATTTGTTGTCCATTTCTGCGATCACGGATTGGGACCTCAAAGTTCACTTCGATAAGAGTGGCGCATAGATTTTGGATCTTCAAGGGAAGGTCATTGGTAAAGGTACACGATGCAACAACATCTACAAACTCTCAGCTTTCAGTGCTCGAGATGATGTGAGCAACACTAAGCTGTGGCATGAGAGGTTTGGTTATCTAAACCTTAGTTCTTTAAAGGAGATGCATAAAATTGGAATGATTGCAGACCTACTAGAAATTACAGATCTACCCGATGTATGTGAAGCTTGCATGATGGGCAAGCAGCATGGGCAGCCCTTTCCTAAAGAGGCTAGCAAGGCAAAGGCTCCTCTAGAGCTCGTTCACACGGACCTCTGCGGAAAGATGGAGATGGAAGCTTTGGGTGGTTCCCACTACTTCTTGATTCTGATCCATGACTAAAGTAGAAGGATATGGATATACTTCTTGAAGACTAAAGATGAGGCTTTTAGTGAGTTCAAAGAATGGCATGTAATGGTCGAGAAAGAAATGGGGAGGAAGGTGAAGAAGTTGAGATCAGACAGAGGTGGTGAGTTCGCATCAAGTGAATTTGAAAGTTACTGCAAAAGTCACGGGATCAAGAGGCAGAAACCCCTGCCACATACACCATAGCAAAATGGATTAGCAGAGTGCAAGATGCGCATCATCTACGAAATGGGCAAGAGTATGATGAAAGGGAAAGATTTGCCAAAGACTTTCTGGGCTGAAGCATGTAACACGACAGTTTACATTCTGAATCGTAGCTACACGAAGGCTGTGAACGGGATGACTCCACTACAGGCCTTTTCTAGTAAGAAACCTTCAGCTACACATTTCAGAGTTTTTGGATGTGACTGTTTTGTGCATGTCCCTGCTCCTAACAGGACCAGATGGGAATCGAAGAGCCGGAAGTGTATTTTCTTGGGCTACAGTGAAGAGGCGAAGGGTTACCGTCTCTATAATCCTATTACCAAGAAGGTAATAGTAAGTCGCGATGTGGTCTTCTATGAACAGCCGCATCAATTGGAGGAGGATGCTTCCTTCCCATACAACCAGGACCAGGATATCCATCCAGTACAACCACCAACAGTATACCGAACTCCCCCAACGGTGCTTGGGAGGATTCAAGATAAAGAAGAGGAAGAAGAGCCTGTAGAACCACAACGGCAATGGCCATTCTCGAAGTGGGTAAAGCGGCTTTTGGACGGGAGAGAACCTCTAGCCAAATAAGGCACTTTACAGGTTGAAACAGGATCCACGAGCGTGGTACCAGCGGATTGATGCCTACTTTCTACAAAATGGGTTCAGGAGGAGCCCATCTGATGCAAATTTGTATAACTATAGAGAAGGACGTAGATGTATGATCGTGGTCCTTTATGTGGATGACCTTGTCATAACTGTGAAGATAGTGGGAGAGAGGGAAGGAGTCTCACTTGAGGCTTTTTCACAATCACAATGGGGGAATACTCACAAAGGTGGAGGCTGAAAACAGTTTTCCTCTTCTTAGTTGTGAAAGCCAAAAGAACTCTAGTACAAAGAAATAGAAGAACCCTATATGTGGGTCTCAAACCAAACTCAACTAACTAAGGTGGCATACTAACTGAGCCACAAACTAGAGTAGATAAGGATAGCTGTCATCCAACTATTATTCGTGGGCGGTTTACCAACCGCATCTCCAGCTAACAAGTCAGTTACATAAATACACACATAAATACACAACGGTCACCCTGGCATATCACAAGTGGAGCTCGATATCTCAACACTCCCCCTCGAGCTCAATCCCAATTCCTGCACACCAAGCAGGTCTCTGAACTTGCGCAGCTTCTCTGCGCCCAATGCTTTCGTGAATATGTCAGCTACCTGATCCTCTGTACTGACATAAACTAGATCAATAAGACCTAGTAAAACCTTCTCCTGCACATAGTGATAATGCACCTCAATGTGCTTTGTTCTAGCATGAAAGACTGGGTTCTTTGCCAAGTGTATACTGCTCATGTTGTCACAATGAATGACAACCGGCCCATCTGTAGACTGATGCATATCATAGAGTAGCTTATGCAACCAAGCTACCTCACATGCAGCCATTGCTGCACCCCTGTACTCAGCCTCTGTGCTCGACAAGGCAACTGTAGGCTGTTTCTTGCTGCTCCAAGTGACTGCAGCACTCCCAAAAGAGAACACATATCCACTGGTAGATCGTCTATCAGAAATGCTACCAGCCCAATCAGCATCAGTGTATCCATGCAACTGTATCTGAACCCCAGCCTCATAAAATAGTCCATACTGCAATGTGGACTTCACATACCTGAGTATGCGTCTAGCCGCATCCAAATGCGGTTTCCTTGGAGCCTGCATAAACTGACTTACCAACCCAACAGCATAGCTCAAATCTGGCCTGGTAATAGTCATGTAAATCAAACTTCCTACTATGCGTCTGTACATAGTAGGGTCTTCTAGAAGCTCACCTGCATCTGCGCTCAGCTTCACATTCTGCTCCAAAGCTGCTCCAAAGGAACTGAAATAGGCTTACAGCCTGTCATCCCATATTTGGACAGCATGTCCAATCCATACTGCCTCTGCAAGAGCTGTATCCCACTTGGTGATCTAATCACCTCAATGCCCAAGAAATAACGCAGCTCTCCCAAATCCTTCATCTCAAACTTCTGCTTCAATAGCATTTTCACATGAAGGATATCTTCATCACTATCACCTGTGATTATCAAATCATCAACATAAATGACAAGCAGCATAATTCCTTTCTCTGTTTTTCTCACATAGAGTGAGAAATCTGCCTTGGAAATCTGAAACCCAATAGTGACAAGATACTGTCCTATCTTGTCAGACCATGCTCTAGGTGCTTGCTTCAAGCCATACAAGGCTTTCTTCAACCTGCAAACAAACTCAGGATGAATAGCATGAACATAACCTGCTGGCTGCTCCATAAAGACCTCTTCTTGCAAATCACCATGCAAGAAGGCATTCTTTACATCCATCTGATGTAAAGACCATCCCTTTGATGCAGCCATAGCAATGACTGCTCTTACGGTTGCCATCCTTGCAACCGGGCTGAAAGTTTCGTCATAATCAATGCCATATGTCTGTGCATACCCCTTGACAACTAATCTTGCCTTGTATCTATTCACAGAACCATCTGCATTGTGCTTGATCTTATAAACCCACTTACAGCCAATTGCATTCTTGCCTTTAGGCAAAGGCACCAATTCCCATGTAGCATTAGCATCCAAGGAATCCATTTCTTCATCCATGGCTTTCTCCCATTTTTCATTTCCCATGGCTTGCTCAAAAGAAGTGGGTTCTGGTTCCTGTATCACTTTGACCATATAGGCATAGTGAATGGCTGTAAATCCATCATATTTCAGCCTATCCACAGGATACCTAACCCTGGTAGACCTGCGTAAAATAGGCTCACTTCCAGGTGCTCTCAAAACATCCCTGGTCTTCCTTACTCCAGGTGTAACAACAGAAGGAATACCCAACTCATCATCAATGCTCTGCTCTGAGCCACTGGATTCACCATCCACATAAGAGTCACCTGCATTCACATCATACATGGGCTGATCTACCTTCTCTTTTCCTTTTCGTGATACCTGCGTACCACTCTCTGCATTGCTTTGAGGGAATTCTCCTGATCTCAATCTGCCTGTCCATGGCGAAGTATGTGAACCACTGATAGAGGACACTCCAGGTCCACTGATATTTTGTGATTGCTGCTGTGCATTCTGTGCAGCATTACCATTTTGTGCATCTACATCAATCATCACATTTACTGGTTTATACCAGCTGCTCATCTCATCAAAAACAACATCTCTGCTCACTGTGAACTTGCGTGTAGAAGGGTTATAGCATCTATACCCTTTCTGCTGTAGAGAATAACCAATAAAGACGCACTTCTCAGCTTTTGGATCCAACTTGGACCTCAACTCATCTGGCACATGGACATAGGCAATGCAACCAAAAATCTTCAAATGAGAAATATCTGGTTTCCTACCAGTATACATCTCCTCTGGCGTCATGCCATGTATTGCTATAGTGGGAGTCCTGTTCATTATATAGACTGCTGTAGCAATTGCTTCAGCCCAATAATAATCTGGTAGATCTTTTTCATTTAGCATAGCCCGAGATACCTCTCCAATATGCCTGTTTTTCCTTTCTGCAATTCCATTTTGCTGTGGGGTATGACTGCATGAATATTGCTACTTTATACCATGCTCCTGCAAGAACCTTGCAAACTCATTTAAGAGGTACTCTCCCCCTCCATCTGACCTTAGGCATTTTATTTGCAGGCCTGTTTCTTTTTCAACCATAGCTTTGAAAGCTTTGAAGTGCCCAAACACTTCACTTTTCTTTTTCATAAAATACACCCATAGTTTTCTGCTGAAGTCATCAATAAATGTGACAAAATAGTGACAGCCTCCAATAGATGCAGCTTTTGTAGTCCACACATCAGAGTGGATTAATTCCAATGGCTTTTTACTCTCTTGAACATGCCTAGGAAAAGGTTTCCTTGCCTGTTTCCCAAATTGACAGGCTTCACAAACCTTGTGCATTTCTGTAACCTTGAATTTAGGCAATCCTGCAACAATATTCTGGGCTTGCATTGATTTTAGTCGCTGTATATTAACATGACCAATGCGTTTGTGCCAGATATCAATATCTGCAACTACACCGGTCCCATGTGCAAACATTGCTGCACTCAATTCAGGCATGTCTGCATCCAACGTAAACATCCTGCCGTTCTTCTTTCCTTTTGCTATCAAGCGACCGTTATTTTTCATATCCTCAACAAAGCATCCATGAGGATTAAATCTAACCTGCAAGCCCTGCTCAACCATTTGACCAACAGAAACCAGGTTCTTGGTGATGTTCGGGACATGAAATACATCAGACAAGTATTTCTTTTTTCCATCCTGCATAGACAAAGGAATTTTGCCAATCTGCACAATAGGATGTGCAGTATCATCACCAGTCTCCACAAATCCTGGTTTTTCCATCTTCCTTGCATCTTGCATCCATTCTGCATGACCTGTCATGTGGTTTGATGCACCTGAGTCAACATACCACACATCATTTTGTTCTTCTGCACTTGTCACAGAATTGGTCATATGCTGCACCATAAATAGATGCTCATTTCTGTCATCACCCTGCCTGCTAGAAGATGCATAATTGCCTTGCTGCAATTTTCCACTCATAATGTCATTTTGCTTTTTATAACAGTCCTTAGCCATATGACCCATTTTGCCACAATAGTAGCATTCAACATTGCTGTTTGCATTTTGGCTTCTCTGCCATCCACCACGGCCTCTTTGGCTCCCCCTGCCTCTAGAGTTACCACGTCCTCCTGCATAGGACAGGTTTTCTTGCGTTTGCTGCATATTCTGATTTCTACCACGGCCTGCAGATCGGCCTCCTCTACCTCTGCCTCTACCTCTGCCAGCATTTGAGTAGAAGACAGTTTCTTTTGAAGTTCCTGCTGAAGAAGATGCACCCCCATTTCTCTGCTCTTCAGAAATTAGAAGAGCAATCAACTCCTCAAAATCAGGAAAGTTTTCACGGACGGCAATGGATGTCCGGAACTGTGCATAATCCTTTCCTAGACCATTCAAGGTCACAGAAACCAAATCGTCATCATCCACTGGCGACCCAATGGAAGCAAGTGCATCCGCAATTTTCTTCACCTTCATGTGGTAGTCATTGATGCTCATGTTTTCTCTCTGCACATTATGAAACTCCTGTTTGAGTTGCATTTTCCTGGCTTGCGTATTTGTGCTATACATTTTTGCCAAAGTATCCCATGCCTCCTTTGGCGTATTTGCATCCTGAATATGCACAATCATGGAGTCCGAAATACTGATAGACAGCCAGTACATAACTTTCCTGGCTCTCTCATGCCATCCTTTGAATGCCTGCATTTCCTGTTGACTGGGAACATTAGGAAGAACAGGTTCTTCTTCATTTCCTGTAATGAATTCCCAATAGCCTTTTCCCATCAAGAAATTCGTCATTCTAAACTTCCATGCCTGGAAGTTGTTCTTGTCAAGATTTTCAGTGACAATCTGTGAAAGGGAATCAGATGCCATTTCAGAACACTGCAAAATATTCTGTCACTGCAAAAACACAGCCTTTGCCTCACACGGGCAGATCTGCAGAACTGACGAAAGTGGTATTTTACCACACAGTCACTTCCTAGTGACGATTTTGCATCAACAGGAAACAAGCATGAATCTGCAACTCCCAAAATCTCTGCACACAGGCATACGATGCAATTTCTGCGGCAACTTTTCACCGACTAGCCGAGTAGTGGTCGCACAGCAAAAACAGGGCCTTTTTCTGAGTGCCTGCGGAGAACTTCCGCCTCCAAAACGGGCCCCGAAATGACCTCGAATCAGAACTTCCGCCTCCCACAGCATATAATGCCCTCTCGCCACACCGCGAAGGGCGTCTCAATCTGAGACAGTGCACTCTTGCACTTCCGGCTGTGCTACCTGCAGAGATTTGCTCCCAAACTCGAAAAAGGAAAGCAACACTAGTCCTCTTACCAGGACACTGCGAACTTGGTTTGCTTTCTTGAGCTCCTTACCACGAACAAGGCTCTGATACCATGTGAAGATAGTGGGAGAGAGGGAAGGAGTCTCACTTGAGGCTTTTTCACAATCACAATGGGGGAATACTCACAAAGGTGGAGGCTAAAAACAGTTTTCCTCTTCTTAGTTGTGAAAGCCAAAAGAACTCTAGTACAAAGAAATAGAAGAACCCTATATGTGGGTCTCAAACCAAACTCAACTAACTAAGGTGGCATACTAACTGAGCCACAAACTAGAGTAGATAAGGATAGCTGTCATCCAGCTATTATTCGTGGGCGGTGTACCAACCGCATCTCCAGCTAACAAGTCAGTGACATAAATACACAACGGTCACCTTGGCATATCACAAGTGGAGCTCGATATCTCAACAATAACAGGGAACCATGAAGAAAAGATCTCACAGACAAAGCAATTGCTAGGAAGAGAGTTTGAAATGACAGACCTCGGATTGATGCATTTCTGTTTGGGGATTGAAGTTTGGCAAGAGCCAAAACAGATCTTCATCTCACAGCTGAAGTATGCTGGAGAGATACTGAAGGCATTTGGCATGGCTGAGTGCAAGACAGTTGGCACCCCTATGGAGGTTGACGTGAAGCTAGATCAAATAATGATTCATCACCACTGGTGGATGAAGCGAAGTATAGAAGGCTTGTGGGGAGTTTGATTTACTTGTGCAACATGTGGCTGGACATCAGCTTTGCGACTGGTGTACTAAGCACGTTTTCCAATAAGCCCCGGGAGAACCATTGGAGGGCAGGGATGCGGGTGTTGAAATACATCAAAGGCACACTTGATTATGGCATCACCTATACCAAGGACAACATCTTGACCAGATTCTATGACTCAGATTGAGCAGGAGACGTGGACAGCAGGAGATTAGTGATAGGTTATTGTTTCTCACTTGGATCTAGAGCTGTGTCATGGGTTACCAAGAAGCAACCTACAGTTGCTCTTTCTTCTACCGAGGTTGAGTACAAATCAGCGTGTTTTTCTTCTTGTGAGGCAGTGTGGTTGAGGAGGATTTTAGGGGACATGGGTGCAGTACAGAACAAGCCTATGCAGTTATCATGTGATAATTAGAGTTGCATGGCAATTGCAAAGAACCCTGTGTTCCACGCTCGCACAAAACACATTGAGATTCAATATCACTTTGTACACGAGCTCATCATGGATGGAGAGGTCGACTTGGTGCACTGTTCAACTACAGAGAATGCTGTAGACATCTTCATGAAGGCTCTTGGAAGAGACTTGCTGGAGAGGCATCTTCATCAACTTGGCATTGGGACGAAAAAGTAAGTTCACTTGTAGGTGAACATTGAGGGGGGGTATTAGATATCAATGCTCCACTCTCGTGTAACTACGCGGGAACTAGCTAACTCTACTTGTAAGCCCCCCATATGAGGAGAAGGCATTTGAGTAGCTCGGTTATCCGATAGGTCCTGGTTTGGACACCAGATGGGGGCCATGTGTGGCCTGATAGCTGGACGGCTTCAGATAGAGTTGGCACACTGCCAACTAGGCTATATACAAGTGTGGGAAGGCATCCCATGACTGACCGCACTGAGGGTAGATGGAGCATTTCTTGAAGCAGTCCACTCTCGGGTTGCGAGGCCCGTTTGGAGCCCCAGATGATCCCGGATGGCTCTGGGCCAAACGGAGACCATAGCTAGTTGCTCTATTCTACGCCACGGTTCTATCGTGTGGTTGGTGGCCTATTTCAGGACTGCAACCTCCACTTGACCATTTTGGGTGGACGGTCTCCCAATTGGGTCTAACCGACTACAACTAGTGGCTATATAAGAGTAAGCACGTGAAGCCCATATTCATCACTGGCTACAGCAACCTTGATTCCTTAGCATCCAGCCTCCGTCCTGTACTATTTCTAGCATGCCATCGAAGCTTCTCTCACAAGATCGCATGGCTGGGAGGCAACGCCATCTATTATATCAGTTTTACAGTAATCAAATTTTTTGATTCTCCATACTATCAGCCTCTAATGTTGAGCATAGATGTTGTATTGTTTTCTTACAGACTCTAATGGAACCCATCACCGTGATGGTTAGTAATAATGCAAAATGCCCTGTTGAGGGTATAGGTATGGTTTCATTTGTTTTTGTAAATGGAGATGTTAAGAAACTATCTAATGTGCTGTATGTTTCACAAATGAAGAGAAATTTGCTATGAGTTTCTTCCATAATTGACCTTGACGATGAGGTGAGGTTCAACAAGACAGGAGCAAAATTTTTGGATAGTGCTAGCAATCTTGTTGGCACAGGAGTAAGGAGGAACAACCTGTATGAGCTAACTGCTCTTACAGCCACCGCTGGAGTGGGCAAAGCAAACTTTGGCATGAAAGATTCGGTCACATTGGATTTGCAGTGCTGAAGGAGATGCAGAAGCAAGGTATGGTTGCTCACTTACTTGCAGTGGTAGAAATCAAAGAACCATGTGAAGCTTCCATGATGGGCAAGCTAACAGAGAAAGGCATTCCCACAAGAAAGCAAGAATAGAGCAAACTCTCCTCTAGAGTTGGTGCATGTTGACTTGTGCGGTAAGATGCCTACACAAGCCTTGGGGGGATCTTCCTATTTTTTATTGATTGTCGACGACTATAGTAGGAAGATGTGGGTGTACTTTCTTCGTGAAAAGGCTCAAGCTTTTGGTAAATTGAAAGAATGGCTATAGCTTGTTGAAAATGAAAGAGGAAGAAAAGTGAAGAAAATAAAATTGGATGGTGGTGGTGAGTTTGTTTCTACAGAGTTTGGAGATTTTTGCAAGAGCAAAGGGATCAAGTGACAAACCACGACACCACATACGCCTCAGCAAAATTTGGTTGTTGAATGCCGAATGCTGACCATTGTGGAGATGGGGAGTGTTGAGATATCGAGCTCCACTCATGATATGCCAGCGTGACCATTGTGCATTTATGTCACCAACTTGTTAGCTACAATTGCGGTTGGTACACCACCCATGAATAATAGTTGGATTATAGCTATCTTTATGTACACTAGTTAGTGGCTCAATTAGTATGCCACCTTAGTTAGCTGAGTTTGGTTGAGACCCACATATAGGGTTCACCTATTCCTTTTGTACTAAGAGAGAGTTCTTTTGACTTTCACAACCAAGAAGAGGAAAATTTGTTTTCAGCCTCCACCTTTGTGTGTGTTCCCCCATTGTGTATGTGAGAAAGCTACAAGTGAGACTCCTTACTTCTCTCCCACTCTCTTCACATGGTATCAGAGCTCGGTTCATGGTAAGGAGCTCAAGAAAGAAAACCAAGTTCACGGTGTCTTGGTAAGAGGATTAGTGTTATTGTCCTTTTTCGAGTTTGGGAGCAAATATCCGCAGGAAGCACAGCCGAAAGTGTAAGAGTGCACTGTCTCAGATTGGGATGCCCTTCGCGGTGCGCGAGAGAGTAGTATATGCACTCAGAAAAGCCCTTGGTGACATTATTTTTTTGATTTGAGGCCATTTCAGGGCCCGTTTTAGTGGCGGAAGTTTTCCACAGGCACTCAGAAAAGTGCCCTGTTTTTGCTGTGTGACCACTGTTCTGTAGGTCGGTGAAAAGTTGCCGCAAAAATTGCGTCGTGTGCCTGTGCACAAAGATATTGGGAGTGACAGAATCATTCTTATTGCCTGTTGATGCAAAATTATCACTAGGAAGTGACTGTGTGGTCAAATACCACTTCTGTCAGCTTTGCAGATTTGCCCTTGTGAGGCAGAATTTGTCTTTTGCAATGTTTTGTAATGGCGTCTGATGCTCTTTCACAGATTGTCACTGAGAAGCTTGACAAGAACAACTTCCAAGCATGGAAGTTTAGAATGAGGAATTTCCTTAAGGGAAAAGGCTATTGGGAGTTCATTACTGGAGCTGAACAAGAACCAATTATTCCTAATATTCCCAATCAACAGGAGTTGCAGGCATTTAAAGGATGGCATGAGAGAGCCAGAAAAGTTATGTACTGGCTGTTTATCAGTATTTCAGATTCTATGATTGTGCATATTCAGGATGCAAGCACGCCGAAGGAGGCATGGGATACTTTGACAAAAATGTATATCACAAATACATAGGCTAGGAAAATGTAGCTCAAGCAGGAGTTGCATAACGTGCAGAGAGAAAATATGAGCATCAATGACTACCACATGAAGGTGAAGAAGATTGCAAATGCACTTGCTTCCCTTGGGTCGCCAGTGGAAGATGATGATTTAGTTTCTATGACCTTGAATGGTCTAGGAAAGGATTATGCACAATTCCGAACATCCATTGCCGTCCGTGAAAAATTTCCTGATTTTGAGGAGTTGATTGCTCTTCTAATTTCTAAAGAGCACGGAAATGGTGGTGCATCTTCTTCAAGAGGAACTTCAAAAGAAACTGTCTTCTACTCAAATGCTGGAAGAGGTAGAGGCAGAGGTAGAGTAGGCCGATCTGGAGGCCATGGCAGAAATCAGAATATGTAGCAAATTCAAGAAAACCAGTCCTATGGAGGAGGACGTGGTAACTTTAGAGGCAGGGGGAGCCAAAGAGGTCGTGGTGGATGGCAGAGAGGTCAAAATGCAAACAACAATGTTGAATGCTACCACTATGGTAAAATGGGTCATATGGCTAAAGACTGCTATAAAAAGCAGAATCACATCATGACTGGAAAATTGCAGCAAGACAATTATGCATCCTCTAGTAGACAGGGTGATGACAAAAATGAGCATTTGTTTATGGTGCAGCACATGGCCAATTCTGTGCAAGTGCAAAAGAAAGCAATGATGTGTGGTATGTTGACTCAGTTGCGTCAAACCACATGACATGTCATGCAGAATGGATGCAAGATGCAAGGAAAATGGAAAGACTAGGATTTGTGAAGACTGGTGATGATACTACACATCCTATTGTGTAGATTGGTAAAATTCCTTTGTCTATGCAGGATGGGAAAAAGAAATACATCTGATGTATTTCATGTCCCGAATATCACCAAGAACCTGGTTTCTGTTGGTCAAATGGTTGAGCAGGGATTGCAGGTCAGATTTAATCCTCATGGATGCTTTCTTGAGTATATGAAAAATAAAGGTTGCTTGATAGCAAAAGGGAAGAAGAAGGGCAGGATGTTTACGTTGGATGCTGACATGCCTGAATTGAGTGCAGCAATGTTTGCACATGGGATCGGTGTAGTTGGAGATATTGATATCTGGAATAAACACATTGGTCATGTTAATGTACAACAACTTAAATTAATGTAGGCCCAAAATATTGTTGTAGGATTGCCTAAGTTCAAGGTTGCAGAAATGCATAAGGTATGTGAAGCCTGTCAATTTGGAAAACAGGCAAGGAAACCATTTCCTAGACATGTTCAAGAGAGTAAGAGGCCATTGGAATTAATCCACTCTGATATGTGGACTTCTGAAGCTGCATCTATTGGAGGCTGTCATTATTTTATCACTTTTATTGATGACTTCAGTAGAAAAGTTTGGGTGTATTTTATGAAAAAGAAAAGTGAAGTGTTTGGGCATTTCAAAGCTTTTAAAGCTATGGTTGGAAAAGAAGCAGGCCTACAAATAAAATGCCTAAGGTCAAATGGAGGGGGAGAGTACCTCTCAAATGAGTTTGCAAGGTTCCTGCAGGAGCATGGCATAAAGCAGCAATATTCATCCAATCATACCCCACAGTAAAATGGACTTGCAGAAAGGAAAAGCATGCATATTGGAGAGGTATCTCGTGCCATGCTCAACGAAAAAGACCTACCAGATTATTATTGGGCTAAAGCAGTTGCTACAGCAGTCTACATAATGAACAGGACTCCCACTACAACAATACATGGCATGATACCAGAGGAGAGGTATACTGGTAGGAAGCTAGATATTTCTCATTTGAAAGTTTTTGGTTGCATTGCCTATGTTCATGTGCTAGATGAGTTGAGATTCAAGTTGGATCCAAAAGCTGAGAAGTGCATCTTTATTGGTTATTCTCCCCAGTAGAAAGGGTATAGATGCTATAACCCTTCTACTTGTAAGTTTACACTGAGCAAAGATGTTTTTTATGAGATGAGCAGCTGGTATAAACCAGTAAATGTGATTGATGATGTAGATGCACAAAATGGTAATGCTGCACAGAATTCACAGCAGCAATCACAAAATATTAGTGGACCTATAGTGTCCTCTAGCAGTGGTTCACATACTTTGCCATGGACAGGCATATTAAGATCATGAGAATATCCTCAAAGCAATGCAGGTAGTGGTATGCAAGTATCACGAAAGGGAAAAGAGAAAGTAGATCAGCCCATGGTTGATGTGAATGTAGGTCACTCTTATGTGGATGGTGAATCTAGTGGCTCAAAACAGAGCCTTGATGATGAGTTGGGTATTCCTTTTGTTGTTACACCTGGAGTAAGGACGACAAGGGATGTTTTGAACGCACCTGGTAGTGAGCCTATTTTGCGCAGATCTACTAGTGTTAAGTATCCTGTGGATAGGCTGAAATATGATGGATTTACAGCCATTCACTATGCCTATATGATCAAAGTGATACGCGAACCAGAACCCACTTCTTTGAAAAAAAAAATGGGAGAAAGCCATGGATGAAGAAATGGATGCCTTGGAAGCAAATGCTACATGGGAATTGGTGCCTTTGCCTAAAGACAAGAATGCAATTGGCTACAAGTGGGTTTATAAGGTGAAGCACAATGCAGATGGTTTTGTGAGCAGATACAAGGCAAGATTAGTTGTCAAGGGGTATGCACAATCATATGGCATTGATTATGAAGAAACATTTAGTCCGGTTGCAAGGATGGCAACTGTAAGAGCAATCATTGCTATGGCTGCATCAAAGGGATGGTCTTTACATCTGATGGATGTAAAGAATGCCTTCTTGCATGGTGATTTGCAAGAAGAGGTCTATATGGAGCAGCCACCAGGTTATGTGCATGTTGTTCATCCTGAGTTTGTTTGTAGGTTGAAGAAAGCCTTGTATGGCTTGAAGTAAGCACCCAGAGCATGGTCTGACAAGATAGGATAGTATCTTGTCACTATTGGCTTTCAGATTTCCAAGGCAGATTTCTCACTTTATATGAGAAAAATAGAGAAAGGCATTATGCTGCTTGTCATTTATGTTGATAATTTGATCATCATAGGTGATAGTGATGAAGATATCCAGCTTCATGTGAAAATGCTATTGAAGCAGAAGTTTGAGATGAAGGATTTGGGAGAGCTGCGTTATTTCTTGGGCATTGAGGTGATTAGATTCACAAGTGGGATATGGCTCTTGCAGAGGCAGTATGGATTGGACATGCTATCCAAATATGGGATGACAGGCTGTAAGCCTATTTTAGTTCCTTTGGAGCAGAATGTGAAGTTGAGTGCAGATGCAGGTGAGCTTCTGGAAGACCCTACTATGTACAGGCGCATAGTAGGAAGTTTGATTTATATGACTATTACCAAGCCAGATTTGAGGTATGTTGTTGGGTTGGTAAGTCAATTTATGCAGGCTCCAAGGAAACCGCATTTGGATGCGGCTAGATGCATACTAAGGTATGTGAAGTCCACATTACAGTATGGACTATTTTATGACATTGGGGTTCAGATACAATTGCATGAATACACTGATGCTGATTGGGCTGGTAGTATTTGTAATAGACGATCTATCATCAGTGTTTTCTTTTGGGAGTGCTTCAGGCACTTGGAGCAGTAAGAAACAACCTACAGTTGCCTTGTCGAGCATAGAGGCTTAATATAGGGGTGCAGTAATGGCTGCATGTGAGGCAGCTTGGTTGCATAAGCTACGTTATGATATGCATCAGTCTACAGATGGGCCAGTTGTCATTTATTGTCACAACATGAGTAGTATACACTTGGCAAATAACCTAGTCTATCATGCTAGAACAAAGCACATTGAAGTGCATTATCACTATGTGCGGGAGAAGTCTCTAGTAGGTTTTATTGATCTAATTTATGTCAGCATAGAGGATTAGGTAGCTGACATATTCACGAAGGCATTGGGTGCAAAGAAGCTATGCAAGTTCACAGACCTACGTGGTGTGTAGGAATTGGGATTGAGCTCGAGGGGGGGTGTTCAGATATCGAGCTCCACTCGTGATATGCGAGGGTGACCGTTGTGCATTTATGTCACCGACTTGTTAGCTGCAGATGCGGTTGGTACACCACCCATGAATAATAGCTGGATGACAACTATCTTTACGTACTCTAGTTAGTGGCTCAGTTAGTATGCCACCTTAGTTAGCTGAGTTTGGTTTAAGACCCACATATACGGTTCACCTATTCCTTTTGTACTAAGAAAGAGAGAGTTCTTTTGGCTTTCACAACTAAGAAGAGGAAAATTAATTTTAGCCTCCACCTTTGTGTGTATTCCCCCATTGTGTATGTGAGGAGTATGTGAGAAAGCTGCAAGTGAGACTCCTTACTTCTCTCCCACTCTCTTCAGAGGGAGGTGTATGTTGAAAGGTGCTAGACTGCCCAAACCATTTTTGGGCTGAGGCTGTCAATACTACAGTTTACATCCTTAATCTCGCAGCTATATAAAGGCACTCAAAGGTAAAACACCACATGAGGCTTACAGCAGCAGTAAGAAGCCATCTGTCTCCCATTTCAGAACGTTTGGGTGTGAATGCTATGCGCATTACAAACAAAGACAGAAACAAGCTACAACTAAAAAGCACCAAATGTATTTTCTTAGGCTATTATGATGAGAAGAAAGGCAATAAGTTGTATGACCGAGAGGCAAAGAAGATCATAGCGAATCACGATGTGGTGTTCAGGGAGCAGCTAGATGCAATGGAGGCAGAGAAGAGATCTTCCGCTTTATCATCAAGTGAAGAGGTAATTCACTATGAACATGTCCCAAGAGCTATAAAGGAGGAGGAAATATCAGATGATGAAGGTATAAGTCACCAACCCATTGTTACAGTACCACCGCAAAAGCCATTGCCACGATGGGTAAGCCATTGCAGAAGTTAAGGAGCCTGCAAGTTTGGAGGAAGCACTTGCAGACCAAGATTGAAAAAATGCTATGCAAGTAGAATATGACAGCATCATGAAGAATGAGACTTGAGAACTGGTAGATCGACCACCTAACAGAAGGGTTATTGGCACCAAGTGGGTTTGGAAGGTAAAGTACAAGGCCGATGGGACTTTGGAAAAGTACAAAGCTAGATTGGTTGCACAAGGATTTTCGCAAGTTAAAGGGTTTGATTTTTAGGAATATTTCGCTCCAACTACCAAAATGACCACTATTCACATAGTACTATCGGTGGCTGCTCATAAAAAGTGGCTAGTTTATCGAATGGATGTTAAATCAACATTCTTGAATGGTGACCTCAAGGAGGAGTTGTACATGGCTCAGCCACTAGGGTTTGAGGCCCCCCATTCTAAGAGCAAGGTATGTAAGCTGAAGAAGGCTCTGTACGGTGGGCTGAAATAGGCCCCAAGAGCATGGTACCAATGGATAGACAAATTCTTTCATAAATTAAACTTCAAAAGATGTGCCTCAGATGCTAACTTGTGTTTGTACAGGAAAGGTGGAAAATCTGCTATTATTGTTCTATATGTGGATGATCTCCTTATTATAGGTGACTATGAAGACATGATCCAGTAGACAAGAAAGATGTTGAGCACAAGGTTTGAGATGACAGCAAACTTAGGCTTGATGCACTACTGTTTGGGGATTGAAGTCTGGCAAGTGCCAGGCAAGATATTCATTTCTCAACAGAAATATGCAAGGGAGATCTTGAAGGCATTTGGTATGTCTGAGTGCAAGGAGATAGCTACACCTATGGAGATAAATGTGAGGCTGTGTCTATAGAGGATGCCTCACCACCAACAGACATCGGGAGGTATAGGAAGTTGGTCGACAGTATCATCTATCTGTGCAACAATAGACCGAACATCAATTTTGCTGTTGGAGTTTTGAGCAAGTTCTCCAATAAGCCAAGAGAATCATTGGAATGCAAGGATGCGAGTGCTTAGGTATGTGAAGGGCACTCTTGATTATGGCATCACTTATGGTACAGGCACTTCCTTGGCTGGTCATTGTGACTCAAATTGGGCTGGAGATGTTGATTCTAGGAAATTAGTTTCTGGATATTGTTTCTCTTTAGGTTCAGGTATCTTCTCTTGGATCAGTAAGAAACAACCAACAGTGGCATTGTCTTCTACTGAGGCTGAGTACAAGGCAGCATGTTTTGCTGCTTGTGAAGCAGTGTGGCCAAGGACGATCTTATGGCACATGGGAGTGCAAGAGGATGAGGCAATTGTGCTTAGGTGCGACAATCAAAGTTGCATGGCCATTGCTAAACATCCAGTGTTTCATGCACGCACGAAACATATAGAGATTTAGTATCACTATGTGCATGATTTGATCGAGGATGGGATAGTGGAATCGGTCTACTATCCAACAAAGCAAAATGGAGTAGATATCTTCACCAAGGCAATCGGAAAGGATCAGCTTCAGGGTCATCTTCAGAGGCTCTCGGCATTGGGCCGAGAAGGTAGTTCACCTATGGGTGGACATTGAGGGGGGGTGTCAGATATGCTCAATGCCCAACCCACCTGGTAACCATTAGTGGGACAAGGTGCTCAAGTTGTAAGGCCCCCATATGAGGAGAAGCCATGTGTGAGCCCGGGACACTGGATGGATCCTAACTTGCATGTCAGATGAGGTCTATCAATGAGACCGTTGATGGTAGAAAGGTGATTGTGTGGGAGCCCCTTATTCTTGCTGGGGCATAGGGGCTAGCTGGCCCCCCTAGTGGTCGAGGGCAAGAGCCCCTGAGGCGACGGTATAGGAAATATTCCCTCAATATTCCATGGATGACTAGTCGGCACTCCACCAATCAAATCTATGTTAAAGCATGTGCAAAGTATCATGTCCATCGGATATGCTTTCGATGGTCAAAGTTCCCACAAATCTTATTTTTCACCAAGTGTTATGCACAACCGTCAAAAAATAGTATTTGAGGTGTGTCATTTGCTAAGGCTCTTTCCGAAATGAAATCATGTGTATTACCATCGTCATGTAGAATAACAACCTCTTTGCCATTAATGAAACCTTTCATTTTTAGAAGAGCATGACAATTAAACTTACCTCCCTCTTGCTTTGCTGCTTTGTTGTCGATCATGTGCACTTTCGCTGTCGGGGTCTTCTTTCTTTCGGGACATTCAATGGCTATGTGTCCCACCTTGTTGCACGTGAAACAGCTTATTTCTTTCTTCGGAAAATTTCCACCTAATCCAACATATGTTAATGCATGTACAAATTATCATACCCATCATATATGCTTTGGATGGTCAAAGTCGCCACAAACCCCATTTTTCCATCAAGTGTTATGCACAACCGTTAAAAAATATTATTTGAGGTGTGTTATTCGTATGCGCACATGCCCGATGGGCATGATAATCTTCACTTATGTCAATCCAACCTATGTTGAGGCTTGTACAAAGTATCCTGCCCATAGGATATGCTTTGGATGGTTAAACTTACCACAAACCCCATTTTTCACCAAGTGTTCTGCACAACCGGCCAAAAAACATGCTCTGAGGTGTGTTATTCAAACATACACAAACCTGATGGGCATGATACTTTGCACATGTATAAATCTAACCTATTTTGAGCTATCTAAAAAGTATCATGCCCATCAAATATGCTCTGGATGGTCAAAGTCACCACAAACCCCATTTTTCAGCAAGTGTTATGCACAATTGCAAAAAAATAGTATCTAAGGTGTGTCATTCGAATGCGCTCATACCCAATGGTCATGATACTTTGCACACACATCAATACAACTTGTGTTGAGGTGTGTACAAAATATTATGCCCATCGAATATGCCTTGGATGGTCAAACATGTCACAAACACCTTTCTCCTCCCTTCTCTCCCTCTATCTTTCTCCCCTCGTCTCTCCCTTCCTATCTCTCTCTCTTTCTCCTCCTCCTCTCCTCTCTGCCTCCCTTTCTTACCCACCCTTTCAAGTGTCCTCTTGACCTCAAAGTCAATCAATTGTATAGTGTGCCCAATGGATTGCGCTGCCGTGAAAGCATGGCAGCGACGACCACACACTTTTTATTTATTATTATTATTTTGCGATGCCGCAACAGTGCAATTTCTTCCCCTACTCCTCGTCATCACCTCTCCCCTCTTATCTTATTAAATTTATTTTAAAAAAATTATTTCTCCCCTCCATCTCCCTCTCCCTTTCTCCCCTCCCTTTCCCTCTCCCATCCCCCTTCCTCCTTTTTTGTGTTAAAATTCTTGCTGCTGCCATGGCAACGCAAGGGACCTCTCCTCCCTTATCTCTTCCCCTTTCCTCTCCCATTTTCCCTCCCCTCTCCTCTCTCCTCTTTCCTCTCTCCTCTCTCTTCCCCTTCCCCCCTTCTCTCTCTCTCTCTCTCTCTCTCTCTCTCTCCCCCCTGCCCTTCCCCTTTCGTCTCCCCTCCTCTCTCTCTCTCTCTCTTCCTCTTCCCCTCTCTTTCTCTCTCTCACTATCTCTCTCTTCCTCTCCCTCCCCTCCCCTCCCCCCTTTCCCTCTCCCTTCCTTTTTTAAAATTTCTTACCACCACGACAATGCGTCCCTTCCCTCTCCCTCTCCCTCTCCTCTTTCCCTCCCCACCCCCCCTCCTCTCTCTCTCTCTCTCTCTCTCCACGGAAACGCAAGGGACAAAAAATATATATATATTTTTTATGCTGCGGCAACGCAAGAGCTTCCTTACCCCCCCCCCCTCGCTCTCCCTCTCCTTTCCCCCTCCATTTCATCTCTCTCCCCCTTCCTCTCCCTGTTACTTTTTTCCCTCTCTTTCACCCTCCATCAAAATATGTCATTTGAAGGTGTGTGCTTCAAAAACCTTTAAAACTATTGCAAGGTGTTTATTGGCACCATTATAAAGTTCTTTGAGATTATACCTTTTTTGCTTTTTGAAACTCTGAAACGTGTTTATTGGCACCGTTATTAACTCTTGGAGATTTTAGAGTTCCAAAACTTTGAAAGGTGTTTATTAACACCGTTATTAAGTCCTCATTAAGTCTTACAGATTTTAGAGGACTTTCATGGTAAATTATTCTCATGCATGGATCTTAACTATATCTATATATACATATGTATGTACGTACACACACACACACAGAGTTTATCCATGGATTTAAATGATTTTTTATATAATCAAGTTAATAATAAGTTAAGGAAAAGTTAAACTTTTAAATGAGGATTCTTAAAAATAAATATTTATACTAGGATTTTTGTAATATAGAGTAATGTAAGAATTACATTTCTTAGTTTTTGCATTATTAGTACAGAATGATAGTGTAAGTAAATAAACTCTTTATTTCAAAAGGGTAGTGTCAAGTTTTGATTTTGGATGGATATTTTCATAATGTAGATTTTTTGAATAGAAATTTAAGTACAAAAATAAATCGGGACCATTTACCACTCTATGTAAGAAGTTACATTAATTTTCATAATTTTAGTTTTATTTGCTACTGTTTCTTATCTTTTGGTGTAGCTTATCTATGTTACGTTTTTATAATGTTGATTTTATTTCCTTTAAAACACTCTAAAAATTGCTTGTTTTTATGTTTTTATCTATCAAAGTGTTTTGAAGAGTGAGTTTTTCCTTAAATTTTATCCATAAACTAGTCCAAAAGTATCTATAAAAATGAATTTGTACATTGACAAGTCCAAAATTAATGAAATAACTATTTGTTCTAGAGGTACTATTGACTAGTTTTTATGAGCAATTCTTAGATGTACTAAACGACTTATAAGTGCTTCTTAGTGATCCAAAAGTTCTATTTTAAGTGGTTCTCCAATATTATTAAATGGTGTTGAAGTACTATTAAGTGGTACGATAGTACTTTTACGTGCTACAAAAGTACTACTAAGTGGTCCGGAAGTGCTCTTAAGTAGACTTGAAGCACTGTTGAGTGGTTTTGCAGTCACTATTAAATAGTTATTAACTAGTATTAAGTGGTCTAGAAGTACTGTTAGTGGTGATTTCTTAACCCTTTTGTTTGTCCTATTGTTACAAATTATGAAAGAAGCAAGATGAGTTAGTCAGGAGGCTAGAGCTATGACAAAATATGAAGAGGGGAGAGGAGAAGAGTGGGATCTGAGGAGAGATGGCACAGCTAGAGAGCAAACCACAAATGACTAACTATACACTAGATTTAGTTGAAAATGTAGAATATATACAAACCCAATTAGGGTTAGGGCTAGGGCATCTAACCCTTTCCTTTATAGTACTCTATTGGGTTGGTGCTATGCACATATGATCACATGATGTTGAGTGTGATCTCTCAACACCTTCCCTCAAGATCAACATCATGAAGTAGGCCTTCCCTCAAGATGATGATTTTGGGGAATCAAAGAAGGATTGAACATTACATTGGACATCAAACCCCTTTAACGGGAATGTCCTTCCTCTGCATCAAACCAAGAGCTAGTTGGTGTTTCTCGAAAAGCTCTTTACCAAGTGGTTTGGTAAAGATGTCTGCAACATTCTTTTTGCTATCACAATGCTGAAGTGTGATGTCACCAAGTAACACTCTTTCTCTGATGAAGTGCTCTCTGACATCAATGTGCTTTTGTCGTGGAGTGATATACTAGATTCTTGGCCAATGCTTCCGATTGATTATCACAGTATACTGTTGTTGGCTTTGATTCATCAAAGTAATGTGTTCTTGACAATAGTCTTCTGAGCCATATAGCCTCACATGCACCTGTAGTGAGTGCTCTATATTCTGCTTTAGTTGAAGACAAAGAAACAATTGGTTGTTTGTTTTACAACCATGATATAGCACCTTGACCAAGGAAAAATGCATATCCGTGTTTGGATCTCTTGGTCTCATGATCCCTGGCATAGTCATTGTCATAGTATCCATGCAACTGTGGATGACTTCCTATGTATTCTATCCAAATTGTCTTGTACCTTTGATGTATCTTAAGACTCTTTTGACTGCATTCCAATGAGATTGTTTTGGATTTGCCATAAACTGTGCTATTAAGCTTACTGCATAACAAATATCTAGCCGTGTGATAGTCAGATATATAAGAGATCCGATGAGCTGACTGTAGTATCTGTCATTGGTTGTAGGCTTTTCTAAATCTTTAGTAAGTTTCAAACTCTGTTCCATGGGAGTGGCTGCAATCTTGCAATCTGCCATATGAAACTTCTTCAGGAGACTGTCAACATACTTGAGCTGACTCATAAAGGTGCTATCTCAATCTCTTCAGAACTCAATACCAAGACAATAGTGCATAATTCCAAGATCTTTCATATCAAACTCTGTAGATAAGTCTTATTTTATCCTTTTGGTGAAGCTATCCTTGCTTCCAGTCACAATCAGATCATCTATGTACAAAAGTGCAATAGTAATGTCTTCCCCTTGAACTTTGTAGTAGAGAATATGATTTGCATTGGACTTCATGTATCCTAGATCAAAAAAATACTTGTCAATTCTACTGTACCAACTTTTGGGTGCTTGGTTTAAGCCATAGAGACTTTTCTTGAGATGGTCAACCTTATTCTCCTTTCTTGGTTCAACATAACTTGCTAGTTGTTGCATGTAGGCTTCCTCGTCTAGATAACCATTGAGAAATGAATTCTTGACATCGAGCTGGTACACATTCCATCTGCTAACGAGTGTTGCTAGTGATATCAAGAACCATATGGAATCCATATTTGCTACTGGAGCATAAGTCTCATCATAATCTTGACCAAATTGTTGTGCAAATCCTTTTGTAGCTAGTTTGGCTTTGTATCTTTGAATGCTTCCATCTGGATTGTACTTCACTTTGTATACCCATTTGTTTGCTATGGCCTTCTTTCCTGGTGGAAGGTCACATAATTCCCAAGTATTGTTCTTGTACAAAGCATCCATTTCTTCATTCATAGCAGTTTTCCATTCTGGCTTGTCTACTACATCTTTAAAGTAAACTGGCTCTTCTATAGCCATGATGGTAGTCATAAGAGCATAGTTGGTGATTTGACCCTGAATTGCTTTGCCGTTCTGAGCATATGTCAATCTAGCTGGAGGTTTGATTTCCCTAGTAGACCGTCTGAGCTACTGTGGCTCTGCTTGGGGTGTTTTTGGAAGTTCTTCCTCTTCTTCATCAACCTTTTCTATAGATGACTATGAAATAGGTGCATCTATCTTTTGTGTGTTTGAGTTTTTTCATTCTAATTCCTCATCGAAGATTATATCTTTAGAGATAATGACCTTGCGGTTGATGGGATCATACAACTTGTATGCTTTGCTTTCTTCACTGTAGCCAACCATGATGCATTTGTGTGACTTCGCATCCAATTTCCTGCAATAGTCATCATGTATGTGGGCATATGATATGCAACTAAATATGCAGAGATGCCCAATGTGTGGCTTGTGTCCAGTGAATGCTTCATAAGGTGCCATGCCCTGAATCGGTTTGGTAGGAAGCCAATTAAGCAAGTAGTTTGCTGTGGCTATTGCTTCTGCCCAATATTGATTTGTAAGATGCTTAATCTCACTAAGCATTGCTCTAGCACTATGTGCTAAAGTACCATTCTTCATTTCAACTCTTGCATTCTGCTGAGGAGTATTTGCACAAGTGAATTGTCTTTGAATGCCAAGACTTCTGCAAAAGTTCATCAATACTGAAGACATGTATTCACCTCCTCTATCTGATATTATGACTTTGATCTTTTTGCCTGTCTGGTTTTCTACCTTGGCTTTGAATTCTTGAAATCTGGAAAACACTTCAGATTTCTCTTTCAGAAAGTAGACCCAACAATATTTGTTGTAGTCGTCGATGAAAGTCAAGTAGTAAAGTGAACCATTGATGCCGCGGGTCTGGGCATAACCCCATACATCTGTATGTATCAAATCAAGAATACCTCATGCTTGAGAGGTACTTCTACCGAAGTTGGTTCGCTTTTGTTTGCCGAAGTAGCATGCTTTGCAAACTTTTCCAAGAAACTGTAGCTTAGGAATCCCAATTGCTATATTTTGATTCCTGAGATCTAGCAAGCTCTTGAAATTGACATGACCATATCTCTGGTGCCATTTTGTGGATAGTGGCATCTGTTGCGGTTCATGAGCTGACATGGCATGCTTATCTGGTACTATAGCTAGCATTCTATACAAGCGCCCTTCCTTGACACCTTTTCCTACTAGCTGAAATCTTATGGATTTGATAGTGCATTCATCTCCATCGAAGATGACTCGGTATTTGTGTTTCATCATTTGACCTACTGACAAGAGGTTCTTTGCTGAGCTTCAGAACATAGAGTACATCTTTTACCAATCCTTTTGTACTAGTGAAATTGTTCATAGGGATAATACATGTCCCTTGAACTAGATTCCGTGTATTATCTAATGTGTAGATGACATTTTTTTGACCTTCTAATGGTTTCAACTCTATGAACCATTCCTGATGATTTGTCATGTGAGATGATGCACTGCACTCGATGTACCAAGGATCTTGATCTGCATGGTCGACTTGGTAGTTGAAATCCCCTTTTGGATTGCAATCAGTGTCTAGGTACACTATATCATTCTTCTGCATTTTCTTGTTTGCAAGAAACATATTCCCATGTTCATTTGCAAAATGATTGTGACTAGAATGTCCACCACGATGATTTCCTCTACCGCAGAGATTCCCTTGATTGCTACTGGATTGACCGCCTTGGTTGTACTGCTTCTTCTGGCAATCTCTTTCATAGTGTCCAAACTTATGATAGTAGTTGCACTGAATGTTTGACACATTGGTGGATGCATTCCCTCATCCTTGAAATCTTCCTCGGTTGGAATGATTTCCTCTTTGTTGATTCTGATGTTGTTGAGGATGATGCTTATGCTGATTCTGACTTTGCTTATGACTTTCTTGCTGATGATGACCACTTTTCTAAAATGATCTACCTCTGCCTCTACTTCTGTTTGAAGCTGTGAATGCTTGATTATTAGAATGACCTTTGGTTGCATGAATGACTTGAGTCCTAAGTTCTTCACCAAGTAATACTGATTGAAGTTCTTCCAATGTCAAAATTTGTTGTTGAATGGCAATACTCTGGACTAGATTCTCATATCCCTCTCCTAGTCCATTCAGGATGACTTGAACCATTTCTACTAGATTCAGGGTCTCTCCTGCTGTGGCGAGTTGATTGTTGTAGTCTTTGATCTTGAGTACGTAAGCATGATTGGTTTCGCTGCTCTTGCGAAAACTCTGGTTGATTTGGTTTCTCAATGTGAGAATCTTGGAAGTGTTCTTGGACTCATAGAGAGCTGTGAACATATCCCATGCTTCTTTTGATGTCTTGATGGTGTTGAGCTATCCTAGCATGACATCTTGCACATTTTGATTATCAGATTATACGCATACTTATCTTTCTTATCCCATTTTGCCTGAGATCAGGTAATGGAAGGATCTGCTATAGGTGCGGAAACTGTTTGTGTAGCTGGAGATCTTGTTGTACATCCTGCTATTGGTGTTGTGACAATAGGTGGAGTAGAGCTACTGCTACTGGTTGGATCGTCCAATGGTCTAGGTGTAGATCCATCGACATACTCCCATTTGTCCTGAAGTACAAGAATGGTCTCCATTTGGTATTTCCATGTGCTATAATTGGAGTTTTCTAGCTTAGCAAATGCCTCCAGATTGAGGTTGCTAGTTGTAGACATGGTGCAAGAAATGTACTCAAAGTGTCATGAAAAACACTGTCTGAATCAACTGAAAAACACTAACTGTGGCAAGTGAAATCCGAATTGTTAATGAAGGTAGAACTATAATATAGAAGCCGATCTGAATTACAAGGCTTATGGTAAATGATGCTAGGAATAGCCAAGAGGCTTTACAAGGATGAAATAAAGTGCACTATGTTGTGAAATAGCCGAATAGGCTTTACAATGATGGCATGTGTGTGTGAAATCAAATCATGAAGCTATCTGCCCACTGATCAATCAGCAATGCCTCTGAACACTCTGAAGTCTTCTCACTGAATTGATGAATGTCAGGTTTGAGGTAATGTGATGATGTGAAACCGTATGTGAGTGTAGGGACTGATCATGACTCTGAGTAGGAACTGGTCGGGAATTTTGGGCATGGCTTGGATTGGCAACTTGGAGAAATTCAAAGCGTCTCCTCTATGGTGATCTATTCTACTCTGATCTAGATCTATACCAACCGTCGATCGATGAAAGAACAACAAATAATTTCTTTTCTTTGGTTCCTTTTATGTGTTGGGTCAGATGCGTTGATGTAGAGGTTGATGTGAGAGTAGGAAGTGGTTTTGTCAGTGAGCGTCAAAAGTGAGTAATACTTGCACCAAAATGTGCACGTGATATGACGAGCGCATAGAGCACAAAAAACCGATCGTTTGAACACCTTTTTGTAGCACCCTCAAATTCCTCCTAGATCAAAAGATACAGCTTGATCTAGGTGGAGGGGAAAAAAAGAGTGAAAAATATGCACTGATGATGTGGCACTCTGAGTCACATGTAGTGATGATGTTGCACTTTGCTTAGCAAGAGGTGTGCCAATGGAGCACTGTGGTGATGTGGCACCTGTGTTCACATGCAGTGGACTGTGTGTGCTTGCCAAGGGGTAAGAGTGCCTGTCAGGGTACTACCACATGGTAGTTTGATTGGTCAAAGGACTTTGACTTTGACTTGTTGACTTGGTAGTTGATTAGTCAAAGCTGACCTGTTAATGAGCTGGATGAGGTGGTAGTTGATCTGTCAGGATGACATGGATCTGACAACTGGCAGGGTGATGTCAGTAATGATGATGTGGTAGAAGTGTGACCATTGCTGATGTGGCATGGGATGCAGCTAGGTCTACCTAAGGTTAGGTAGCCCTAGTTGATGTGGTAGATAAGGTTTGCCACATGGCAAATAAGGGTTGACACGTGTCAACCCTGAGACCACACCTTGGTGTGTGGTAACCCTTGTGATAGGGTTGGATGGCTGTGCCACGTGCCAAGCTGTAGGCAGCCGAAATCTTTTGATTTCGATGGAATCTTTGAAGATTCCATCAATAGAGTTCAGGGTCCAAGAGTTCTAACGGGGAGCCGCTTTGCGTTGAAAAGCATCGTTTTCATCTGCAAAGTAGGATGCACCGTCTTCGTGCGGGTTTCATTGATGGAGAGCCTGAGGTCGCAGATATGGACCTACAACTCTAGGGAGCATGGGGTAGAGGGGCTGCCGGCCGTGAGGAGATTTCGAGTCGATTAGAGATACGGTTGTCGTTGAAGCTTGGCTGCACGAGAACTTTGGAGGCTATGAAGCTTGGATATGCATAGGCGTGGAAGCTGAAGGCCTGGCGTTGAACATAGGCGGAGCCATGGCTTTGGCTTTGGAGCGACTGAAGGGACGTGGCTTTGATTTTGGAGCGATCGAAGGGTTGAATAGGGAAGCAGTTGGAGGTGTCTTGAGGCCTGTCATTAGAGAGGTGTTGTTGATGAAAGCCATTTCTTCGGAGCTGCCATGTGTGGGAGCAAGGAGGAGCCAGACGTTTGGAGAAGGCGGGAGGCGTTGGACGTCCGTTGGTCGTTCGATCAGGTCGTTGGTTGTGCAACCCGCAGATTCGATGGTTGTGTAGGCCTCTGTGAGGCAGTGCAGCTGGAACTGCAGTCAGTCATCATTGAGCTGCAGCAGCTCTGCTATGAGAGCCTTTGCTAAAGTTGCAAAAGGTCGTGTATGTTGAGGGAGGTAGCTGCTGCAACCGGTGATGCAGGTCGCCGGCCGGGTGGCCTTACAGCTTGCTTGTTGCAATTGTTGGAGATTCCTCTGTTGATCTTGCGCTTGTGAGCATTGCTTGGAGTTGAGGTCAACGGAGGCCTGGCGATGGCAACAAGGAGCTCTGTGAAGAATGTCTTGCGTGAAGACTTGTTGTTGCGAAGAAGCTGTATGCCTGTCGATGCTACCTATTGAAGAGATCGTTATAGGTTGGAGGCATTTGTTGGAGGAGCCTGGATACGCAGCTCATTGGTTGAAGGTGTCCTTACCCAAGAGACTCTGCTACTGGGTGTGGAACAAATGGAGAAGAAAAAACTTCTCTATCTCCTTTTCTGAGATCCAAACAGTTCCTATTCTCTCTCTCCCTAAGACTAGAGTGAAATCTCTCTCTCTCAAAATTGGAAAAGAGATGAAACCTCTCGAGACGCGAAACACCTCTCTCACAAAGAATCTCTATGTATGGAAATCTCTCAAAGATCTCTCTCTCAAAGAATGAATACTCAACGAACAGAAATGAAAGACAAAAACTTCTCTGGAACGAACGGAATTCACTCTCGCAAGGATAGAATCTCTCTCACCAAAGTGGAAGTTCTCTCAATAGAAGAGAACACTCAGTCGCTCAATCTCTATATCACTCTCAAGGGTCGCAATGCCTCAGAGAAAGGCAAGGGAGTTCTGATACCATGACAAAATATGAAGAGGGGAGAGGAGAAGAGTGGAGATGAGGACATACCTAGAGAGGAGAAGAGTGGAGATGAGGCATAGCTAGTGAGCACACCACAAATGACTAATTGTACGCTAGATTCAGTTGAAAATGTAGAATATATACAAACCCATTTAGGGTTAGGGTTATCTAACCCTTTTCTTTATAGCACTCTATTGGGTTAGCGCTATGCACATATGATCACATGATGTTGAACATGATCTCTCAACAAGCTAACAGCATTATCTCAAAGGATCTACTCATTTGAATGGACACGTACCATTGTTTGTCTTCCACTTTTCATGTGGATCTCATTCCATTGGACGTGTTTGACATGAGAAATCAAATGAGATCAACATGGAAAGTGGACTACAAATGATGTTCAAGTGTCCAAAATTCTCTTTGCATAAATTGGACTAGATCTTTTTGAAAGAGAGCAAAGGAGAGCCTGCGTCCTATGATAATGGAAATGCAAAATGAAAGCACAAAATCGTTGTTGATTTTTAAGATCTGACCATAAACTAGAAGGCTTGAATTGGACACACAAGCTTGATAGTCCAAAAGTACTATTAAGTGGCCTTGAAGCACTATTAAGTGGTTTTGAAATACTATTAAATAAGCCAAAAGACTATTAAGTGCTTCTATGTGATCCAAAAGTACTATTAAGTGGTAATGAAGCACTATTAAGTGGTTTGTAGTACTATTAAATAGTTATGAGATACTATCAAGTGGTTCTTAGTGGTCCAGAGGTACTATTAACTGATATTTATTTTGTGGTAAGTGGAGTTCTTCAAAAGATTCAAGGCCCGCTACCCACAGATCATGATTTCTCAAAGATGCTTTGAGGGACAATAGTCAGACTGATCTCGAATGGCTATATAAACCTTGTATCAACTCCTATTGAAGAGAGTTGTTGAGTTGATATATTCTTTGCAAAAACATAATATACAAGAAACATATTGCCTTTGGAAGATTTCCTCTTTGTAATGCACATTCCAAGATTGCACCCTTCATTATAGCATTTTTTGAATTTGCAACGCATAGCAAAGAAGAGATGCCAAACATGATTATCCAATATCGAGAGGATAGAAGAAAACAAATTCATGATAGAACAGAGCTACAAGACAGCAAAGAATCCAACCAATGGAAGGATGCAATAGTGCAAGACTTGCAAGCAGCACAATATTCTCAAGATGAAGGATTGCAAGCGGTATATGGTAAGTCCTTAGCAAACACACTTTGGGACACACCACTAGCCAAGGAGGAGATGCCTCCTCAACAAACAAAATTAAAATCAGCCAAAAAGATCAAGCTCAACCAACAAGCTAATGCGATGATGCCAAAAAAAACATATTGGATGAAGCCCGAGGACGATGTGGCTTGGTTATTCCTCAACTCAGCCCCCAAGACCCCATTTGAAAATTTGTCTGCAATTCGCATGCTAGACTTGTAGGAAACTCGTGTCAAGGAAACACAAGCATTGGCAGCACCAGCAGAAGTGTAAGTCATGCTCAAACAAGCAAAGCTACAGTAACAAGTCCAACAGTTGCCGAAAGACAAAGAGGCAGTACATGAATTCATGCTCAAATAGTCTAAAATGCAGCAACAGCTTGCCACTGCACATGCCAAACTTGCAGCACTTGAGAAAGAATATGCAAAGTCTAAGGAGTAGAAAAACAAAACATATTGCAAAGTTAACAGCCTAGGTTAAGGTACAACAAGATCGCATGCCCATTGTAACAGGCTGGCTCCAAGAAATGAAGGACGAATTCTTTGTCCAGCTCGACCATATGGGAGCAAATCACAGTGACCTGCAAATCGAGAATACTTTGTTAAAGCAACAGATTCTTGCACTACAAAATGTAGAACAACAACTCAAGGAAATGGTCGATGAAGTAAATGGCATATTCCTTAGTAAGTATGAATTTACAGAGTTGAAGAATCAATTGGTTAGGACATCCCAGGAGATGTGGAATAACTTGAAAGAAAGACTCTTTACTATTGCCAAGTGACCATACGATGCTTTCGCATCTGCATATGCCTATGAGGCCATGGCCTATGAGTTAGAGATTCTAAGGGCAACAACAAAGGATGCCCAGAGGAAGTAGATGCTATTGGATGATGCTCTCACACTCTTTGAAATAGGAAAAGCAGAGACTCCTACAAATTTCAATATGCCTACAAAATTCATGACACATATTGCTTAGCATACAGCAGAACATCCTGAAGAAGATGTCAGCACTCAAGTCAAGACTACCCCCAGCCATTCCATGTGTTCAAGCCTCAGTAGAACAAATGAGGAGCCAGAATCAACTACAACAAAAGAAGAGACTCAAGGAAAGAAAGAGGAAACCGACACTACAGATCTAGTTGTCACCCAGAGAACAATGATTGACCTCAATGCTTCACATACCTTCAAGGTTCACTTGACGGAGCATTTCCAATAGAAAAGGGTTCCTGTCCCCGACTTTTTGTAAAAAAGGCCTCTCCACCGGAACTACCAGGTGTTGAAGGCATAGCCTCCACCCATGTGGACACTTACCATGGGATAGGAAAAATACACCTCTGGTAAGAGGAAATTACTAGAACAAAGTAGTGGGATCGTTTTGTAGCTGTAGGGACAGTTGTAACTGTCCCTAATAGCACTCCTTAGTGGTTTGATCCACCACTTAATGTTTTGGACTGTGACTGTTACATTTTTGAAACTGACTGTTGCCTTACAATAGTCAGACTGATCTTAGATGGCTATATAGACCTTGTATCAGCTCCTGTTGAAGAGAGTTGTTGAGTTGCTATGTTCTCTGAAAAAACATAATATACAAGAAACATACTACCTTTGCAAGATTTCCTCTCTATTCTTTTTATACATCTCATGATAGTTTTGTAGTCCGATTACTTTTCGATTATAGTCTGACTGCTGGCACCTTATTGTCAGGAGTGGAGACGTGCTTGTGTTTTTCACTTGTCTGAAGACACTCTGAACAATGTTTCACATGTGAAGATGATATTTTTGAAAAAATCATTCAATTAAATGCAGTAGAAATAATTCATACTCCATGGGAAACTATGCACATGTGCCTACTGTGTTTGTGACCATCGCAGGATAAATTTTATGTGTAAAGCTACGAATTCTAACTATGATAGCATCACAACTCTTTGTGAATCATTACAATGCCTCAAACTAGTAGACACATTGTCCCACAGTTATGAATGCTTAATGGGGTTGTGTGCTAAATATGGCATAACAAGAATGGTGCTATGTCCTAACGAGATGCATTGTTCCACAGTTATGAATGCTTAATGGGACTGTGTGCTAAATGTGGCATGGAAACAATGGTGCTATGTCCTAACGAGATAATAGATAATTACTTGCTCCTCCTTGTGTAGGTATTTCAAGATATAGAGCCAGGCAAACTTGATGAAGATGGTGGGAATAAAAAGAGAAAGGATATTCTGGTGCTAAGCCCCCCCCTTCTCTCTCTCTCTCTCTCTCTCTCTCTCTCTCTCTCTCTCAAAGGGATTAAGTATGATGTAGAGAAATCGGAAACTACAACACATTCGATATTAAGAATGGACTATAAAAAGGTTGATATTTACAAATAGAATTTAGAGACAAAGATAGTGCAATGTCAAACGCCTTACACATGCCGAGAAATAAATAATTGTATGATAGAAATTCTATAGAAAATAGCTCAAGAATTCTTCACAAAGAGAAAAGGAAGGAGCAAAGGCATGCCATGCAATCACTAGTATGACCAAGATTACAAGACAACAAAAAAAGCATGGAAAGTAAAAAATATGGATGAGAAGGGGGATAGAGCTAAAGTTTACACATAAAAGGTGAGAGGAAAAAAAAGAGACTTTCTTAAGAGCAAACAACTTGAGATTCTCAAGGATCTCAAAAAAACCCCATAAAATTTTCTCAAAAGCTACATGGCAACAAAAAAGAGGAGAGGAATGCATCATGGGGAGACATGATACTATTTGTCAAAGAACTATACAAAAGAGAAGCAAAGGAAAAGGTTAGACACGATTTCTCTATCAAAGCAACACAAAATGCCATAATGGAAGAAGATGTGGAAAGTGGGCTGAAAAAAGATGCAAATGGAAAGGCTCCAGACATCCAATGCTTGGTGGCTAAAATGGTTAAATGGGGTGGGACAAAGACAAAGAGGATGCTTACCCTCATCATGTATAAGAATCTAGAAGAAAGTTTTCCCATAGAATGGCAACTAAGTAGAATTGTACCAATCTAAGAGACTCGAGGATAGTAAGATGGCAAAAAACTATAGGACCATCATGGTGAGCAGCCTGATGGCCAAACTATATGGAACCATTCTTGATAAAAAAATCAGCAAGTGGGCAGAGGAGTAAGGGGTCAAAGCACCATATAGGCAAGGCTCCATCCCAAGCAATTGATGGTAGATTATCTAGTAGCCACAAGAGTAGCAAAACATAGTAAAGGGGCCATTTATTGCTATTTTGTAGACTTCAAGAAAGCATTCGACACAATACCATGTAAAAACTATGGGAGAGACTATAAAGCTCCAAGTCCACCTAGAACTCAGAGAAGCTAGGTAGACTCTACAAGAAGGTACTAGTTGGAGCTAGCACAACCACTTGTAGATGGACCCCATTCCAATAGAAAGGTCATCATAAGCAACGATATAGGGGTCAAGTAGGTATGACCCTTGTCACCAACTCTCTGTGGTCTCTTCATAGATGAGTTGGAAGATTGGATAACAAAAACTAGCAAAGGAGGAGCCCAAGTGGATGGCTAGGCACTGCTGTTGTCGCTCATATATGCAGATGGCTGCATCGTTTTCTTTGCAAAAGATAAGAGTGATATACAGGTACAATTGGATGCCTTATAGAATTTTTGTAAACATTCAAGAATGCAAGTCAACATAGCAAAAACCAAAGTAATGGTGATTGGGTCTCGAAATATACAAATAAATTTAACACTTGAAGGGGAGACTTTGGATGTAGTTGCCTCATACAAATATCTGAAGGACAAATCGGTGTAATGGGGTGTACCAAGGGGTACAAGGGTTGTATGTAGATTAGTGTGCCCAGGTTTGGTGGTAGAAGGTTCTATTATGTGTGATTGAGAGATTCATGGGGCTGATTGAGAAATCAGTGGAGTGATTTGTGGATCTAGAGATGCTCTCCTTTGGGGCACATGCATTGTATCACTTGCCCTTATAAGGGCCTCTCCTCTTTTGAATAAAGATCTATTTTGTTCCATTTGCTGAATCCTTCATGATGTTCCATCATGTGGTATTAGAGCTTGGTTCACCCTCCTTGAGCCCTCCTTGAGTGCCATGTCATCATGTTCCCCAAATGAAGCTTTTTTCTTCATTCTCTTCCAAGAAATTTGCTTAGTCTTGTTCTCTCCATCCTCTTAACCATTTTCTATGTCCTCTAAGTTGAAGCATCCTCATGTTAGGGTGAATCCCTGGCTAGGAGGAATTAGGAAATAGTAGCTTCCTCTGCCCGTGCCAACACTATCTACAGTCCGTGCCATTTCGTGAAATCCAACTTGCTGGAGTTACATTTTTGTAATTCCTCTCAGAGGAGGCTGGGCGACACCAAGAGCTATCCATAGTTCAAATATGAAGGAAAATGCTCTAGTAATTGAGGCGTATTGGTGAAAAAACCAATTGAAAATGGTGCATCTCTCTCTGACGATCTGACAAGGCATTGCGCATTTCCTTGCTAGTGGATTATTTCTGGTGCAAGACCTTTATTTCTACCTAGAAAGCCCTCTCAAAGCTGCTTGTTGCTGGTCGAATTTCATCCTCCAAGTTGCTGCTATCTCTGGTTGCTATTTTGGACAGTTTTAGCTTTGAAAAGGTTAACCAAGTCAACAAAAACTTGGGACTTTTGACCTTGAGTAAAAGTTTTTAGTGTATTGAGAAATAGAATAGTTATGGAACTCATGGGTGTCATTGTACTTTGCATGTAATGGTAAAAGGTTATGTGCTTCACTTGAGTAGTGATTTGATGAGCATAGATCTAGAGATTAGGGAAGACATTATGTGCCTCAATGGTGATATACTAGCTATACTAGCTAGTGATTCTTTTATGGAGATATGTTCTTGGATGCATGACAAGAAGATTATGAAGGGCAATACATCAGAAGGTCTGGTGATCAAAGGGCATGCCGAAGACATCATGATGATCAAGTTTGATACTCCAGGTTCTCCTGAAAAGGACAAGAGAGGCATACCCAAAGGATACCTTTCAACTTCAATAAATTAATGAAGACATTCCACATTAGGTTTAGGGTTTATGTGTGTGGTCAATTAGGGTTCTCTGCCCTAGGCTATCCCCCTTAAAAGATTGTTAGTCCTTTGTTTGAGGTTTTACCTTGTTGGACCCTTTTGGATTTCCATACATAGTCATTGTCCAATCTTCCAGTTGTAAACCGAGAGCCATAACCAGAGAGTCATAGGTTGGGGTCATGAGTGTGGTTACTAGGTGTGAACAAACCATGAAGCTTCCCATGTACTACTTCTGGGGTGAGGTCATCAATTTGTGGGGGAGTATGAAGGACATGATTGATGTAATGGGGTGTACCAAGGGGTACAAGGGTTGTGTGTAGATTAGTGTGACCAGGTTTGGTGATAGAAGGTTCTATTAGGTGTGATTGAGAGATTCATGGGGCTGATTGAGAAATCAGTGGAGTGATTTGTGGATCTCGAGATGCTCTCCTTCGGGGCACATGCATTGTATCAGTTGCCCTTATAAAGGCCTCTCCTCTTTTGAATAAAGATCTCTATTGTTTCATTTGCTGAATCCTTCATGCTATTCCATCAATATCTAGGGCTAGATTTTATAGATAATTACAAGTGGAATGCATGTGTGGAACGTAGGATTCTTGGAGGCTTAAAAGCATAATTTGTATAGCTTCCAAAATAAATCTAGAAAGACACATTTGTGGAATTGGGAGATGATGAAAATATTATACACCATGCTTATGCAAATAGTGGTTCTCTATGCACTACTACACACGGATCCTATTGTGACGTTTACGTAGCGGCGTTTAGCATGCACGGGGTGCTAATCATCGGTATGAAAAGCGCATCTTGTAAAGTGTCGCTATATAGTGACTTTAGGCAAACGTCGCTATATAGCAATGATTACAAAAGTCGCTATATAGCGACTTTTAAGCATCGCTATATAGCGACATTGAGATACTATTTTATAGCGATTTTTTCCAAAGAGGCTTTTTACCAAAAAATTTTAAATTTTCATATATGTTTGATCTTTTGAGAGAATAAAAATATGAGAGCATGTACATCAAGCCTTTGAAGCTCATATATTCATGTCCAAGTTTGAGATGAAAAAAATCAATGAAGAGCAGAAATTACATCAACTGTTTCATCTTGAGCCAAGTCTAAGGTGCCAAACAAGTCTATCTCCAACTCTATACCGAGTTGATCTCCTATATCATCATCGTACTCTAGCATCGTATGTTCACCTAAAAGTACTTGATCATCTTCTTCAATAACTGTGGTGATTCTTGATGATCGTTGTCTTCTTCCTCAATATCGTGATCTCCATCTTCCTCCCGTGCGATGTCATTATGGGCATCTTCCTCTTGGCTCATATTGTGTGCTCTTTGTCTTACAAATCCCTTCAAAGTTTTCATAAACCGCTCGAGAAAAAACATCCATCGACTATGAACGGTACCTGCAATAGCCACCTCATCAGTTATGTGCACAAGCAAGTGGACTTGAGTTGTCATAATGCTCAAGGTAAAGTGCTTCTCAAGCAAGCATACGGCTTCGATGGATTCCACCCTAGCCTTCTCGATGCTCGATACGGAGATCTCTTTTGGAGATATCCACGTATTTCACATGTCCATGTAAGATATTTTCATAATCAGTCTACAGATTAATCAGCTTAAATTGAAGAAAATGCAATCAATGTGATTTGATAATAAGCATACCTCACAATACCACAGATCTTGAATATAGCATTTCTAACATCTTCTTGTAACCACCCTTTTATTGTAATTGGGAGGATGAACTATCAAAGCAACAAAGAAGTCATGTCAACAATATAACATAATCATAATTACGCTAACGCATCACGATAATCAGTACACTAATTCTACAGAGCTTAGAATACATGTAAGACCTTGTGCCAATCATGGGACTTGAGCCCACTAAGCTTATTGTCCTTTGAAAATGCTCCTTTCAAGCAGCGCATGTACCCTGTTGGTGTTTGAAAAGAGGCAATGTCCGCCTTGACAGCTACCTCCTCCCTCGTAGAGAGGATCCACGTTGCTTTCGGGAGGACAACTTTTCCCGAAGCATGCACTTGGGGCCACAAACGAGACATCCTATTCATAGCACGCAAGTCTTCTCGCACTCCTCTCAAGTCTTTTGAACCAACCAAGTGTGCCCAAATAGTAGCCCCCACATTCTTGAAGATATGCATGGGATCCAAGAGATGATTGATTTGTAACTGACCCCAATAAGGAAGCTCGTGAAAGATTGATAGCCTCTTCAAACCAGGAGGAGGTTCCTCTCCATTTGCACTCCAAGCTTGAATCCAGTCACTTGCCTTCAAATATGATGGTGGTGGATCAAGCTGACCTCCATGTGTGAGATGGTCGAGCGGAAGGTATCAAGCATGACCTTCATAAACATTTTTCGTCATATGTTTGGAGTAGCGTGCAAGCAATTTCAAACCCGGTCCACAAACAGGACAAGCATGGTACCCACTTGTAACAAGTCCTGCACGCGTGCATGAATGTGTTAGTATAAGACATGCGTGCGAAAGAGAGTCATAAAAGCATAATCCTATATTATACATGTAGAGACACAACCATGTACCTGCGCACTCTCCATATCCTGGGTAGTCATGCATGGTCCACATCAAGATACCCCTGACCAAAATATCATCGGTATGTCTAGGAGCTCTGGAAATATCAAAGACCTACACTCCTCTCCATAATATCTGTAACTCCTCTATCAAAGGTGCCATGTACACGTCCATATTTTTTGCCTTGTACTTTCTTGGCACAAGTAGTGCAAGCATGAGGTGTCCCTTTTTTATCATTAGCCATGGTGGGATATTGTAATTCACCACGACTATGGGCCATGTCGACCAAGATGTCGAGCGTAACCCGAAATGATTCATGCTGTCCATGGCAAGCCCAAGATGTAAGTTGCGCGGCTCCCTCGCAAAGTCCGGCCACTGATTGTCTATGTGCTTCCAAGCTGCACAATCTGCGGGAATCCTCAATGTGTCATCAGTGGACCGATGAGATGCATGCCATGTCATCAACTCCACTATGGATTTGCATCGGAACATGTGTTGTATTCTTGCAATGATGGGAAAGTGTCTCAAGACCTTTACCAGTATCCGCTCACCCTACAAGTCATATCTATATCATTGTTCACCACACTTGGGACAACTAGCTAAATCTCCATGCTCACAACGAAAGAGAATACAATCATTACAGCAAGCATGGATGGTATCATAATCCATACCCACCATTGTTAGCATCTTTTTTGCTTCATCTCTTGATGCAGCCATGGTATTTGGTGCAGGCAACATCTTCTGGAGCAACCTATCACAATTCAAACATACATAGGCTTCGAACAATGATGATTTGGTACACTAATCCATACATGATGATTCTCAAAACAAACAATATCCAAATAATGAGTCAAATTAATGCAAGAGCTAACCTCATTAAGGCCGAGACACTTGTATCCGACCACCCATACTTTACTTGCAGATTCAAGATTGAGAGACAAGCACGTAGTTTAGACATCCTAGCACCCTCGTACAATTTTGTTGATTGCAACTCTCGCATTTTGACATCAGACTCTGACATCACTTGTACATGGGATGTAGTGCCCCTAAAAATAAAATCCATCATGTCGACCATACCCTCGTCATCATCTGGGAGACTATAGTCTTGCTCAAAGTGTGAAGGTATATGCGTACCCTCGTCAGCCTCCTCATCCTGTTTTAAGATTTTGTGTAAATATAAGATCTTGTATTTCTTGGTATCCAATATTAACCGCAAACTTAAATAGCTTTGACTTACTGATAATCCATCAACATGTGCAACACCAATGGTGGGTATTGGTTCGGGCTCCTCCCCATACATCCGCAAGTGGCGCATGATAATATGACATTGATGTCGTACTTCTCGCTTGCAATGAGTGCAATGACAATATAACCTCTTCGTAAGCCACTTTGTGCTCCCGGGAGTTGGCGCATCATTGAACGAGCTTCCACTCGTCCCTTCCATCTACACTTATAAAATCACAATATAAGTTGCAAGAAAATATATTAACAATTATAAAATAGCATCTATGAGCTTTTTTTTTAGCTTAGAACATAAAGTGTCTTAAAACGTCGCTATTTAGCGACGTTTTGCTCTGTTCTGTCGCTATATAGTGATGCTTTTAATTAAACACATTGCTATATAGCGGCGGAAAAGCATCGCTATATAGCGACGCTGTGGATTAAAATCGAAGCCCGACACGATGCGCAGCGCTTTCTTTAGCACTAGCTCTAATCTCTATTGTAAGCAAGGCAATCTCTCCTCCCACCTATTTTCGATGACCTTCAATCCTATTCTCCACTCCTCACCACTACTCACCCCTCTCCTAGCTCTTGTGCTCCCTCTGCACCCTTCTCCCTCTTTGGTTTCTTGAAAGGAAGTTTTTCAAGAGGTGAGTCTCTTTCAACAATGTAGGTAGGTTTTTTTCTAGATTTTGTTTTGTGAGTGCTTCTCCTTGTATTGCTAAACCTGTGTACTAGTTTTCATGCTTGATTTCAAAGGATTTAAACAAAAAATGAGATTTCAAGAAAGAAAGAAGACTCACCTCTTCTGCTCTTTTTTGTATTTCTCTTCCTTCTCTTTCTCCTTGTCTCCTCAATCCAATCTTTTTGAGAAGTTGCTTTTGTAATCTCATCCTTCCTCTAACATCTTATTTGAAAAATGGTATGTTTCCTCTCTTTTGTAGGGCCAGTCCATAAAACACCGAGCGGGATGTACTATTCTAGGTAAGTGCTTCCTCTTTTTTCCATTTATTATTTTTGTTATTTGCATTGGCCTGCAGGTAGCGCCTTAAGTGCTAGCTGCAATGATGGGCGTAGGAACCCTCTCTTCCCCTCTCTTTCCTCTTCTTTCCCTCTTCTCTCCTCTTCTTTCCCTCCTTTCCTTCTTCTTCTCCTTCAATCTTTCAATCTCTTTCCCCCTATGAGCATGAAAGAGGGAAAAGAGGGTGGAAAAGAGGAGAAGAGAGAAGAAGAGGGAAAGGAAAGAGAGATTGGAAAAGGGGAAGAGGGAAAGAAAGAGAGAAGAAGAGGGAAAGTAAAGAGGGAAAAAGAGACATATGCTCATGCTTATGCATGAGCATATGTCTACTTCTCTTATGCTCATGCATAAGCATAAGCATGACCATATGTCTCCTTCTCTTATGCTTATGCTTATGCTTATGCATAAGAGGAGCATATGCTCATGCTTATGCTTATGCATGAGCATAAGAACATGAGCACGAAAGAGGGAAAAGAGGGGGGAAAAGAGGAGAAGAGAGAAGAAGAGGGAAAGGAAAGAGAGATTGGAAGAGGGAAAGTAAAGAGGGAAAGAAAGAGAGAAGAAGAGGAAAAGGAAAGAGGGAAAAACATGCATAAGCATAAGGATAAGCATGAGCATATGTCTCCTTCTCCTATGCTTATGCTTATGCTTATGCATAAGAGGAGTCTTATGCATAAGCATAAGCATAAGCATAGGAGAAGGAGACATATGCTCATGCTTATGCTTATGCATGAGCATAAGAGAAGTAGACCCTCTTCTTCTCTCTTTCTTTCCCTCTTTCCCCCTTTCCAATCTCTCTTTCCGTTCCCTCTTCTTCTCTCTTCTCCTCTTTTCCACCCTCTTTTCCCTCTTTCATGCTCATGTTCTTATGCTTATGCATAAGCATAAGCATAAGCATGAGCATATGTCTCATTCTCTTATGCTTATGCTTATGCTTATGCGTAAGACTCCTGTTATGCATAAGCATAAGAGAAGAAGACATATGCTCATGCTTATGCTTATGCATGAGCATAAGAGAAGTAGACATATGCTCATGCATAAGCATCAGCAAATGTCTCTTTTTCCCTCTTTACTTTCCCTCTTCTTCTCTCTTTCTTTCCCTCTTTCGCCCTTTCCAATCTCTCTTTCCATTTCCTCTTCTTCTCTCTTCTCCTCTTTTTCCCCCTCTTTTCCCCCTTTCATGCTCATGCTCTTATGCTCATGCATAAGCATAAGCATGAGCATATGTCTCCTTCTCTTATGCTAAGAGGGGAAAGAGGGGGGCAAAAGAGAAGAAGAGGAAAAGGAAAGAGGGAAAAAGAGACATATGCTCATGCTTATGCATGAGCATATGTCTCCTTCTCTTATTCTCATGCATAAGCATGAGCATGAGCATATGTCTCCTTCTCTTATGCTTATGCTTATGCTTATGCATAAGCATGAGCATATGTCTCCTTCTCTTATGCTTATGCTTATGCATAAGCATGAGCATATGTATCCTTCTCTTATGCTTATGCTTATGCATAAGCATAAGCATAAGAGAAGGAGACATATGCTCATGTGCATAAGCATAAGCATAAGAGAAGGAAACATATGCTCATGCTCATGCTTATGCATGAGCATAAGAGAAGGAGACATATGCTCATGCATAAGCATGAGCATATGTCTCTTTTTCCCTCTTTTCTTTTCCTCTTCTCCTTTTTTGGCCCCTCTTTCCCCTCTTCCAATCTGGGTTGTAAGTCAGTTTATGTAGGCTCCAAGGAAATTGCATTCGGATGCGGCTAGACACATACTGAGGTATGCGAAGTCCACATTGCAGTATGGACTATTTTATGAGACCGGGGTTTAGATACGATTGCATGGATACACTGATGCTGATTGGGCTAGTAGTATTTATGATAGATGATCTACCAGTGGATATGTGTTCTCTTTTGGGAGTGTTGCAGTCACTTGGAGCAGGAAGAAACAGCCTACAGTTGCCTTGTCGAGCACAGAGGCTGAGTACAGGGGTGCAGCAATGGCTGCATGTGAGGTAGCTTGGTTCCATAAGCTACTTTATGATATGCATCAGTCTACAGATGGGCCATTTGTCATTTATTGTGACAACATGAGAAGTATACACTTGGCAAATAACCCAGTTTGTCATGCTAGAACAAAGCACATTGAGGTGCATTATCTCTATGTGCGGGAAAAGGTTCTAGCAGGTTTTATTGATCTAGTTTATGTCACCACAAACGATCAGGCAGCTGACATATTCACGAAGGCATTGGGTGCAGAGAAGCTGCACAAGTTTAGAGACCTGCTTGGTGTGCAAGAATTGGGATTGAGCTCGAGGGGGAGTGTTGAGATATCGAGCTCCACTCGTGATATGCTAGAGTGACCATTGTGCATTTATGTCACCGACTTGTTAGCTGCCGATGCGGTTGGTACACCGCCCATGAATAATAGCTGGATGACAGCTATCTTTATGTGCTCTAGTCACTGGCTCAATTAGTATGCCACCTTAGTTAGCTGAGTTTGGTTTGAGACCCACATATAGGGTTCACCTATTCCTTTTATACTTAGAGTGAGTTCTTTTGGCTTTCACACCTAAGAAGAGGGAAATTATTTTTAGCCTCCACCTTTGTGTGTATTCTCCCATTGTGTATGTGAGAAAGCTGCAAGTGAGACTCCTTACTTCTCTCCCGCTCTCTCCACACCGGGCTCACACATGGCTTCTCCTCATATGGGGGCCTTACAACTTCAACACCTTGGACCACTAGTGGTTACTAGGAGGGTGGGGCATTGAGCATATCTAACACCCCCCCTCAATGTCCACTTGTAGGTGAACTACCTTCTCAGCCCAATGCCGAGTCTTTGAAGATGACCCTGAAGCTGATCATTCGCGAGTGCCTTGGTGAAGATATCTACTCCATTTTGCTCTGTTGGACAGTAGACCAATTCCATTATCCCGTCCTCGATAAATCAGGCACATACTGATACTGAATCTCTATATGTTTTGTACTGAAACACTGGATTTTTAGCAATGGCCATGTGGCTTTGATTGTCGCACCTCAGCACAGTTGCCTCATCCTCTTGCACTCCCATGTGCCATAAGATCCTCCTCAGCCACACTGCTTCACATGCAGCAAAACATGCTACCGTGTACTCAGCATCGATAGAAGACAATGCCACTGTTGGCTATCTCTTACTAATCCAAGAGAAGATACCTGAACCTAAAGAAAAACAATGTTCAAAAACTGATTTCCTGGAATCAACATCTCCAGCCCAAAATCTGAGTCACAATGACTAGCCAAGGAAGTGCTCATACCATAGGTGATGCCATAATCAAGTGTGCCCTTCACATACGTAAGCACATGCATCCCTGCATTCCAATGATTCTCCTAGGGCTTATTGGAGAACCTGCTCAAAACGCCAATAGCAAACTGATGTCTGGTCTCGTGTTGCATAGATAGATGAGACTACCGACCAACTTCCTGTACCTCCCGATGTCACTAGTAGTGAGGCATCCTCCATAGACAATTACCTCCATAGGTGTAGCTATCTACTTGCACTCGGACATACCAAATGTCTTCAAGATCTCCCTTGCATATTTTTATTGGGAGATGAAGATCTTGCCTGGCCCTTGCTAGACTTCAATCCCCAAATAGTAGTGCATCACTATCATCTCAAACTCTATGGTCAACCTAGTCTGCTGGATCATGTCTGCATAGTCACGTGCAATAAGGAGATCATCCACATATAGAACAATAATAACAGATTTTCCACCTTTCTTGTACACATACAAGTTAGCATCTGAGGCACATCTTTTGAAGTTTAATTTATGAAAGAATGCAACATCTCTTGGGGCCTGTTTTAGCCCATACAGAGCCTTCTTCAGCTTACATACCTTGTTCTTAGAATGGGGTGCCTCAAACCCTAGTGGCTGAGCCACATACACCTCCTTGAGGTCACCATTCAAGAATGCTGATTTAACATCCATTTGATAAATTGGCCACTTTTTATGAGAAACTGATAGTACTGTGCAAATAGTGGTCATTCTGGCAGTCGGAGCAAAAGATTCCTGAAAATCAAATCCTTCAACCTACAAAGATCCTTGTGCAACCAATCTAGCTTTGTACTTTTCCAAATTCCCATCAGCCTTGTACTTTACCTTCTAAACCCACTTGGTGCCAATAACCTTTCTGTTAGGTGGTTGATCTACCAACTCCCGGTTCTTTGATTTCTACTACTGCATGTAAGTGAGCAACCATACCTTGCTTTTGCATCTCCTTCAGCACTGCCAATCCAATGTGGCCAAATCTTTCATGCCAAAGTCTGCTTATGCCCACTCTAGTGGTGGTTGTAAGAGCACTTAGCTCATACAGGTTGTTCCTCCTTACTCCTGTGCCAACAAGATTGCCAGCACTATCCAGAATTTTCGCTCCTATCTTGTTGAACTTCACCTCATGGTCAAGGTAAGTTATGGAAGCAACTAATAGCAAATTTCTCTTGATTTGTGGAGCATACAGCACATTAGATAGTTTCTTAACATCTCCATTTACAAAAACAAATGAAACTGTACCTATACCCTCAACAAGGCATTTTGTGTTATTATCAACCATCACGGTGCTGGGTTCCTATAGAGGCTGCATGGAATAATATAGACCCTTCTTGCAGGTCATGTGATGGGAGAACCACTATCCAACACCCATGAATCTGTGGTTGAATCTTCTTGAACTAAGGAACATGACAAAATATGAAGAGGGGAGAGGAGAAGAGTGGAGATGAGGAGAGAGGGCACAACTAGAGAGCACACCACAAATGACTAACTGTACACTAGATTTAGTTGAAAAAATAGAATATATACAAACCCATTTAGGGTTAGGGTTAGGGGATCTAACCCTTTCCTTTATAGCACTCTACAAGGTTAGTGCTATGCACATATGATCACGTGATGGTGCTATGCACACATGATCACATGATGTTGAGAATGAACTCTCAACACCTTCCCTCAAGATCAACATCATGAAGTAGGCCTTCCCTCAAGATGATGATTTTGGGGAATCAAAGAAGGACTGAGCATTACATTCCATCACACCCCTTTAATGGGAATGGCCTTCCTCTATGTCAAACCAAGAGCTAATCAGTGTTTCTCGAAAAGCTCTTTACCGAGTGGTTTGGTAAAGATGTCTGCAACATTTTCTTTGCTATCACAATGCTACAGTGTGATGTCACCAAGTAACACTCTTTCTCTAATGAAGTGCTCTCTCACATCAATGTGCTTTGTCCTAAAGTGATGTACTGGATTCTTGGCCAATGCTTGAGCCGATTGATTATCACAGTATAATGTTGTGTGCTTTGACTCAATCTGTTTCTGACAATAGTCTTTTGAGCCATATAGCCTCACATGCACCTATAGTCAGTGCCCTATATTCTTCTTCAGTCCAAGAAAAAGAAACAGTTGGCTATTTGTTTGACAACCATGATATAGCACCTTGACCAAGGAAAAATGCATATCCCTGTGTCAATCTCCTGGTCTCATGATCTCCGCCGTAGTCACTGTCACAGTATCCATGCAACCGTGGATTACTTCCTCTATATTCTGTTCCAAACTATCTTGTACCTCTTATGTATCTCAAGACTCTTTTGGCTGCATTCCAATGAGACTATTTTGGATTTACCATAAACTATGCTAGTGAGATTACTGCATAACAAATATCTAGCCATGTGATTGTCAAATATATAAGAGATTCGATGAGTTGCATGTAGTATTTATCATTGACTGTAGGCTTTTCTGAATCTTTAGTAAGTTTCAAACTCTGTTCCATGGGAGTGGCTGCAATCTTGCAATCTGCCATATGAAACTTCTTCAGGAGACTGTCAGCATACTTGAGCTGACTCATGAATGTGCTATCTGAATCTCTCCAGAACTCAATTTCAAGACAATAGTGCAAAAGTCCAAGATCTTTCATGTCAAACTTTGCAGATAAGTCTTGTTTCAGTTTTCTGATGAAGCTATCCTTGCTTCCTGTCACAATCAGATCATCTACGTACAAAAGTGCAACAGTAATGTCTTCCCCTTGAACTTTGTAGTAGAGAGTATGATCTGCATTGGACTTCATGTATCCCAGATCAGCAAAATACTTGTCCATTCTGCTCTACCAACTTCTAGGTGCTTGTTTTAAGCTATAGAGACTTTTCTTGAGATGGCAAACCTTATTCTCCTTTCTTGGTTCAACATAACCTGCTGGTTGTTGCATGTAGACTTCCTCGTCTAGATAACCATTGAGAAATGCATTCTTGACATCGAGCTGGTACACATTCCATCTGCTGAGTGTCACTAGTGATATCAAGAACCATATGGAATCCATCTTTGCTACTGGAGCATAAGTCTCATCAGATTCTTGACCATATTGTTGTGCAAATCATTTTGCAACTAGTCTGGTTTTGTATCTTTGAATACTGCCATCTAGATTGTACTTCACTTTGTATACCCATCTGTTTGCTATGGCCTTCTTTCTTGGTGGAAGGTCGCATACTTCCCAACTATTATTCTTATACAAAGCATCCATTTCTTCATTCATAGCAGTTTTCCATTCTGTCTTGTCTACTGTGTCTTCGAAGTACACTAGCTCACTAGCTCTTTTGTAACCATGATGGTAGTCATAAGAGCATAGTTGGTGGTTTCCACCTGAATTGCTTTGCCTTTCTGAGCATATGTCAATCTGGCTGGAGGTCTGCTTTCCCTAGTAGAGCTACTGTGGCTCTGCTTGGGGTGTTGCTAGCAATTCTTGCTCTTCTTCATCAACTTGTGTCGATGCTTCTATCTCCTGTGTAGGTGAGGTTTTCCATTCTGATTCCTCAGCAAGGATTACATCTCTGGAGATAATGACTTTGCGGTTGATGGGATCATACAATTTGTATGCTTTGCTTTCTTCACTGTAGCCAACCATGATGCATTTGCGTGACTTTGCATCCAATTTCCTGTGATGATCATCATGTATGTGGGCATATGCTATGAAACTAAATATGCGGAGATGCCCAATGTGTGGCTTGTGTCCAGTGAATGCTTCATAAGGAGTCATACCCTGTATCGGTTTGGTAGGAAGCCGATTAAGCAAGTAGTTTGCTGTAGCTATTACTTCTGACCAATACTGATTTGGAAGATGCTTTTCACTAAGCATTACTCTAGCACTATCTGGTAAAGTCCCATTCTTCCTTTCAGCTCTTGCATTCTATTGAGGAGTATTTGCACATGTGAATTGTCTTCGAATGCCATGACTTCTGCAAAAGTTCATGAATGCTGAAGACATGTATTCACCTCCTCTATCTGATCTCATGACCTTGATCTTTCTCCTTGTCTGGTTTTCTACCATGGCTTTGAATTCTTGAAATCTGGAAAACACTTCAGATTTCTCTTTTAAAAAGTAGACCCAACAATATCTGTTGTAGTCGTCGATGAAAGTCAAGTAATAGTTGAGTTGGATGCATCATGCTTGGGCTATCAAATCATTGAGCTCCAGAACAAAATTCGCGTGCAGAAACAAATGTTCTTAGCATTTTAGAGAAGAGAGAAAGGCTCTAAAGCCTTATTGTATATAAATTTTATTTTATATGAATACAGCTATATTTTTTATACAGTGCCCCATTTTGTGTTCTTTTACAAAATTTATTTTATACTGTCACTGTATTTTGTAACTTTAATTGTTGTTAGCATTAATATTTTCATTCACTATTCTGTTCAAAAGCATGCGATCAGATAAATTTTGCACTATAATGGTCATTTCTGAGCAATCCAGTAAGAATCTCACTGCGCAGCAAAAGGAAAATGTGTTCACCATCGTGCGGGGAGCCCAAAAATGGCAAAACCTGAGATGGCGCATATGGGGCCTATTTGACTTGATGCGCCATAGCGGGTTTTGCCATTTTTGGGCTCCCCGTACAATGGCAAACACATTTGCCTTCTGTTGCGTGGTGAAAAAACATCATTTGACCACTCAAATTCACATTGAACTTGCATAAACTGATGGAAAGCATCACATAATATGTATAATAACATGGGAACAGTAATAGAACATAAAAATATCTTTTATTCATTGGCCTCAAAGGGCAAAGATTTACAAAATGATTCAGGTTACACCAAATGAACCTAAAAAACATCTAGGGCCTGAGGGAGGGATTGGAGCAGATGTGCTTGGTGAATGCAAGGTCCTTGTCCATCACTGTTACTCTTTTGGCATGGATAGCACATAAGTTCGCGTCTTCAAAAAGACCTACTGTCATCTGCTCTATTGCCTCCTGAATTGCTCCCATAGCACTGGAAGTGAAACGCACATCACTCTTGTAATGCTCTCCTTTTCTTGTGTTCTCTTGAAGCCCACAGACTTCTCGGATCGGGATGATTGTGCATTGCTTCTGTTATATGTTCAACCACTGGCGCCACATTGGTCCTTCTGATTGACAACATCTTTGACATTGTGCACCCAAGCCGTTTCTCCTTTGTTTCAAGGGACACCAACATAGCCAATGTCAACCTCTTTGTAGCTAGTTGATCTATGCTCTGCACCCCTTTCACTTTCTGTATGCCATTTCTATGGTTAGAGAGCAACGCCTCTTGGGCGTGCATCTCTCGAGGTGTTGGTAGGGTTGTTACTCTATGAACTTTAGCATGCAGGCTAAAGCATGTGAAGACTCAAGACTGGTAATTTCACCTGAATGGCCTGATGTTGCTACCTCGAATACTCCCACCAATCGTGACACCACAGCTCATGTTTTGCACTCTCATGACAATGATCGAATGCGTGCGTCTGCAACCTCTTCTTGTTGCTGCTTTGCAAGGAGTCTTATTTCTTCTCATTGTTTCTCCCTTCGTAGATGTTTCAAAAGTGTCTTTCGTTGCCGTTTTGATACTGTGCCAATGCTTTCCTCGATGCGCACTTTGTTCCTTGTGCCTTGACCTGGCTTTTGAGCTTTCCTATCTCGTAGCCTCTATCTACTTCTCTTGCAGGTCATGTGGCGAGTTGCATGTTGCCATTGACTCCATGGCCATGATCAATCCAGAATAGAACTAAAGAACCTAGCTGGTGAGGCAAGCAAAGAATACAAGACAACTTACCTGAAAGAAGACAATGGTAAACCAAAGTCTGTGCAAGGTCACATCGAGGTGTGTGCGGATTTCAAGGCATTTGCAAGGTGGAGGTAGGTTTGCAAGTACTTAATCTTCCAAGATTTGATGGACGAGAGGTGTGAAAATTCAAAATTCACTACAGTAGCAAAATTTCAACTGCCACTGACCCCTCTGACGATGACACGTTAGCAGAATTGGATATCCCAAACAAGTGCAATGTGGCCTAAAATGCTTCAAAACACAAATAGGCCAAAGGGTTATGACATGCAATGACCTTTGGCATGCTTATGATTCATATAGCAAGCACGTGCATGGAAAAAGAAACAATTCAAAATTGTAAATAGTGTTGGATTTATTAAAAGATCTTTGCACATGCACACATTGCACTTTTTCAACTTCTTCCATTTTAGGGTGAATCTGGATACCAATACCAACAACTGTCAATGTTTTAAGACCACCATGCAGTAGTCCCACTAGTTTGGATTCTAAATTTTCAATCCGTTTCGGTTTTCAACAAATCAAAAAAACATTATATGGAGCGCGCCCTCAAATGGATATGCACCACTTTAGCACAACATTAGAGGCCCGTTAACCCATGCCTAATGTTCTCATTTAGGTGTGTCATTGGGTGAGGACAAGCTCATGTAGTGTACTTTTGAATGATTACTTGGTTGCATGTATGAATAGAACAAATTTTTAATGTTTTTGAATAAGTTGCTATATCCTATAGTCTTCAGGATGGATGCTTCACATGCAACATAGCACTTGTAATGTTTTAATGGTCTCCTTCCAAATTTTTATTCCATCATTTTTTCTCTCATGTTCAAGTTTGGAATGTGTACTACAACTTGAAGACATAGTTTGCCAAATTCTGTTGAGCAATGCATAAGTTATGGGTCATGCAAGATACCTATATACAAAAAAGTCCCTGAACCTCACCAAAAATGGCTACACCCAAGCAAACAAACTGTCCTTGGATATAATCTATTTTGCTCATTTTTTTCTTGATGAGGCTTGTAGCAACAATTGCTAGGTTATTATAAAACTTCTTTTGATATAGATGTACTCTTTTTATAAATTTTTGCTCAATGAGTGCTTGATGGGACTCTCAACAATTGCCAACTTGTTATAATCTGTCTTTGGATATGGATGTAATCTCTTGTGTTCAATTTTTGTTTGATGAGGCTCTCGATATTTATTGAGTTGTTATAACCCATCTTTGGATGTAGATGTAATCAATTTTTGTTCAATTTTTGCTCGACCATGCTCTCATCAATTGCTAAGTTGTTATAAATTGTCTTTTGATGTAGTCTCTTTTATCCTACTTTTTCTGTTAGCAATGGATGAGCTTTTATACTCGACGGATGTAATTCATTTTCTTCAACTTTGATATAAATAATACTATTATCATAGTCATTGTTGGTATCAAGCATTGCTAGTAGCGAGATTAATGTTGTTGGTTGCAGCTCGTTGCAGCTCTGCTGCACAAAGCAATTGGTGCATAAGGAAATACATTTTTCTTGGTTTTGGAATTACTTGCAAGAAGCATTAAAATAGTTCTAAGAACTATTTTAGTGGTTGTAAGGAAACACATGTTCCTTGGTTACAACCTGCAATAAAATAGCTCCAAGTGCAAGAACCAATGCGGTGGCTACAGAAGAAAATATATTTTCCTTGGTTTAGGATTGAATTTTAACCACTTGTTTCAAACAATTAATTGCACTCTACTTATAGGATAATAATATGTTATTCGAACCACTGAGCTGGTCTTTCAACCGACCTGACGACACACTAAGAACATAAATTAAGGTATTTAAAAATACAATTGTTGATATGGCCCTTGAGGGGTCCTCTTTAGGGGCAAGGGTCATATCAACATGCCACTGGACATATGTGGCATGTCTATATGGCCCTTGCCCCTAAAGGTGACCCCCCAAGGGCCATATCAACATGAAAGATGACCCCTCGATGCGAAAGATATGAATAATTATGGGACTCCAACACGAGTCTCACATGACCTACCAAATTAAGGTCTAGGTGGTTGTAGAAGGAAACACATTTTCTTTGGTTTAGGAGTAGCTACCACCACCACTAAACTAACTCAAAGAACTAGCATGGTGGTCATTGGACAAGACAATGTCAACACTTTGTGAGCATGGTGGTCATGAATCTACATCAACATGGAAAAGCTATGCGTAGATGACATGTGCCGAGCTATAGGTACATGATAGGTGGTGAGAGCTGTGGGTAGATGATAGGTGGTGGGAGCTGTAAGTAGATGACAAGACAGATTGTGGATAGTCTGATGCACAAAGATGCAACATAGAGACTTGAAGGAGGGCAAAACTACTCATGTATTGACATGTGTTGCGCTCTATATTGTTCAGAATAGCAAGTTCTGTCAGATTTCATCTTATTATTATGCTAGTACAACAATTATTATGTCGAGAATTTTTTTGACAAGAGTATGAGTCCACTCAAATTTCAAAATCTTGCCCACCAATGCATCGCATTGCAGCCCCAAAATTTCCCCTAAAATAGTTTCGTGATTGGCTACACTCGATCACACATTGACCGACACACATGCATACACATTCAATTTGTTTGATGGTGCAACTTATTTTTATCTTTGCATGAATGAGATTGCAAAACTTGCATTTACCTTTATGTGAGGTGCTTATTTTGATTGTATTGATGCATGTTAATACATTTAGAGTCTAGACTTTTATTCTTGAAAAAAGATTTTCATCATGATTTACATTCGGTTTTTGTCCCTTTGCTGATGCAATGTATTCAAAATAGACATATTTAATTTTTATCAAATGCATAAATTGAACAAGTAGAAGATTTACTAACCTCTAATTTGTGCACTTGTTGAACAGCCTTGAGATATCCAGTGAATCCTTGAATGAGGACTGACTTGTTGAGGAAGCATTTAGTGGACCAACTAGAGGGGGAGGCGTAGATGATGAGGAAGATGGTAACTATGGGAAAGGAAGTGACAACAAAGAGAACTTGGATGATGACAATGATGAGTGGTGGGCTAAAAGGTAGGGATATTTTTATATAGATACAAACAATGCAATACATACAATGTAAATGGCAAAAACAATGTAATGCAAAATATATAATGGGTATATTAGGAAAAGGCCATGTCCTAATTTACCCAAAAATGAAGTATTTTTTTAAAAATGTTGATATTTTTGTCTATGCGCTCTCGATAAAAAAATTTGTAAAAAAATAATTGTATCGCTATGAGCATCGTAATTTCTATTAGAAATATTATTGATATTTTGATCATTGAATAGTGATGCCTAATCATGCTAGTAATGACCTAAATATCAACCCTTTTATTATGAAGCTACTACTAATACTAATACCCATGTCTCCCAAAGTAAGAAATTTTTATTGAAATTTAATTTTGTCAAAAAAACCTTGAAAAAGGATCAATTTCTTGTAGTGGGAGTAGGTGAGTTCTTTATCATCTTGAGAAGAATGGGAGCAAGCAAAGAGGAACTGGTTGAGAGGAGGAGGTTGAGAGAAGGAAGATGTTAGTTGATTTTCTACACAATAAGAAGACTAGCCCTTTTCCTACAAGCAAAGGTCATGAGTGAAGGGGACAATTTGAGAGGACTTTTGGGAGGTGTTTGGGCGTGTTGGAAAACTTTTGGAAATTTTGGAAGAAAACAATTACACGAGATTGAGGCTCACCAAGAGAGGGGGGAGAGTAGGGGGGACCACTCAAAAGGCAAGTGGGTACTTGCCAAGTGAGTAAATGCCCCAGGGGTGGGAGGTGCAAGAGGGGGGCTAGTAGGGACCAAGAGAGGTCACTCTACCGCAAGAGAGGCCAATATGGGATCCTCCATTCTTCTAATGCCCATTCCTTCCTATTGACTAGTTTCTTACTCTTGAGATTGGGAGCCTAATGCAAGGGGCCCTTTTTGAGTCCAAATTTTCCTTATGTGAGGGCTCATTCCTCATATTATAATTCTTTGGGAAAATAAGTAGGCCTCCTCCCACACACACTATGTGTGGTTATATAATTATGTTACATTGCATTAATATATTTAATTGTTTGTTCTACAAAATCTTTGAAACACAACAAGACAAAGCAACTATAGATGCACTTGATAGATGCACAAAATAGTGGGCGTGTCTAATAGCGCATCTATTTGCACATCTATTAGCACGTCTGCAGTGTGAATTAGACGCGGATTTAGATGCAAAACAGAGAATACAAAAAGTGAGATTTTGGTGTAGGCTGATAAATGTACATCACTGCTTTCCAAAATATGGCCCATGATTACCAAAGCACGTAATTTTAACAAAAACATCAATGCTTTTTGGCAAACCCACATATACAAAAATTAAGTGAGGTGTGGAGAATGAGACAATATGTAAAATTGTTTTGCCAATATTAATGATGGGCTACGGTTCAATCTCATCCTCAATGAGATCAACCCTTGCCAAACTATCTACTTCAAAATCCAAACCAGTGTTGAGATCTACAAATACATTTAACCCACTACTACTTGTGCTACTCATGTGCTCATTGAAATCAGCATCACCAATGGTAGGCTTGTCCTCACGGCGGGTAATGACCTCAATATCTGTATCTCCTATCTCATGACCATCTTCCTCTCTCGTATCACAGTCATCATCACCTCCATGGCCATGATCATTCTCCATATGCTCCATATTAGTAAATGTACTATACATCACTTTGGAAGGTGGCGTAATAGGTATGACATGCCACCACCTATTATTATCCACCATTGGTTGATTTATACAACCTAATTCAAACACAAATACAATCATGTTATTTTCCTTGCATCGAAGGTATTCAATATTTAAAAGTGAGTATTTTTATATGTGCGTACAATACCTGTTCACTTTGTTGCGGTAGTACTAGTGTGTCCTTCTTACTTTGCCAAAACTTTGTGGAGTCAATAGTTACAAAGCCACTTGCATGGCATTTGATTATTGCATTAGGGCCTCTTTCCACCACGTCCTTAAACCACTTTACATCCAAAACATACACAAAGAAGTGTTGAAAGTCAAGCTTAATAATATCTTGGATTATGCCACAATAATCATCCATGGCTCCATTGGCTCCCTCAAAGCTCGCAATGACGCCATAATCTTGTGTGTTTCTCTTATCATCAATCTGTTGTGTTAAAAAATGCTTGCCCTCACACCATATAGCATTGAACATAGTACACTACACCAAGACAAAATCAATTAAATAAGCAATCTAAATTGTTGAAAGCTCCTAACTTATGCATAACATTATGTATACCGCTGCTCATGCATCCCCTAGCATACTCCCATTCTTCCATTGTGATATGCATCCCCCTGTCTCTCTCTGCTCTCTCCACTTCATCAAGTAGCCAATCTACATGAATATCCTTTGGAAGTACTCTTATATGGTAAGGGTATGGCACACGAGATCCATGGTGTGTATGAAAGAGGGCCCTTTCTCCTTGTCTTCTTGCCTTTGCATCCTCATATCTTGTCACCCATCTTTTCATCACGTCACTATTCAACATGCAATAGAGGTTGATATTATTAAGCAACTTCGTGTCTATTACTTTGCTGTGTCCTTTCCCTTGAGGCACAATAGAGGTCATCCTTAGGTCTTCATCATCTCTCCATAGTCGTGGGAGACAACTATCCACATCAACAAGAAACTCAAAAATATTTACAAGTGACTCTTATACCAACCAATCCTCGGCCATGTTACGTTCAGGTCTTGCATTTTGTCTCATGAAACACTTCAAGGTCTTCATGAAACGCTCAAGGAAGAACAACCATCATGCATGTATAGTACCGCATATAGCAATCTCATCCACCAAATGCACTATGAGATGTAGTTGGCTTGTGAGAATGGAACGTGGAAATGTCTCCTCCACTAAACCAACAACCTCCATTGACATAACTCGAGAATTCTCAAGCATGGTGGGATCTATTTCCTTTGAGCTCACATACCTAGAAAGGAAAAAGTACGCAATATTAGTAATATGAACACCTTGCATCCTCTAAAGTACCTCACAAGCTCACCGATCTTGTAAATACAATATTCACATTTTGTATCTTGTAAAGTACCTTAGAAGCTCGCCCATCTTGTAAATACAATCCTTTAGGTCCTTTGATGCATTGCGAGAAATGCTAGTAGGTAGTATGAACTGAACACACGAGGAATGGTTGATTAGTTCCTTCTAATTCACTCACAAATTTGGAAGGAAAAAGATATTATGCACATAAAATACTTACTTGGAGCATGCATCCAGTGGGAGTATGAACTGTAGTGATAGCTCACTTCACCACCACCATCTCTAGCTTTGATAATCTCCATGGTGCATGAGGTAAAAAGACATGCCCATTTGGCCTCTCTTGTGGCCAAGCTTCACGCATCCTCCTTGTGGTGCATAGATCCTCCCTTATGCCTGTGAAATCTTGTGTCCCATTCAAATGTTCCCAAATGGTAGACGCCACATTCTTGAAGATATGCATGGGATCAAGCAGGTGATTGATCTTGGGGACCAATATGGTAAACAATAAAAGATGGAGTATCTAAACCAAAGCTAGTGTTAGCGAGAAATCTTTTTTTCCAGCCAATATAGCACACAATAGTTACAAACCCTTTTCGGCTCATGCTAAGTGGTGGAGTCGTGGATCCGTCCCAAATTCTCATCCAATCTCCTGCAGTGAGTGACTCTGGGGGGACTTCATTCAAAGGGGCAACATATCTAGGATGATCAAGTGGGAGAAATTGCTGGTGATTCTCATAGATGACCTTATCCAATGCATTTTCCCATGAGGCAACTAGCGAAGGACCACAAACAGAACATGCATGGTAATCTGATGTAGTGAGACCTAAACAATAGACACAATTAAGAGTTGAAGGTGGGTTTAGGGTGCCACATCGATTGCCTATACTCATAATTAAAAGTGCAATGCTTACCTGAATACTCACCATAGCCTGGGAAGTCATGCATCATCCACATCAAGACTGCTTTGCAATTGAAGTCTCGTGACGAGGGAGGCCTGCTCACATCACGCACCTTGATACCTCTCCAAAGTATCTCTAGCTCATCAATCAAAGGCTCCAAATAAACATCAGGACTTTTTACTTTATGTTTCCCTGGAATTAGAAGGGATAACATAACATGTCCTTTCTTAATTGCCATAGAGGGTGGAAGATTATAATTCACCCCAATATCACTGGCCATACACTGTTGTAAGAGGTTGTTTTGAGACCAAATGGGTTCACACCGTCCATACCCAATCCAAGTCTCAAGCTCCTAGGTTCTTCCTTGAAGCTTAGCCATGTGTCTTCAATATGCTTCCATGCAGGAGTGTCTGCGGGAGTTCTCCACTTGCCATCGGTTGATCGATGGGAGGAATGCCATGACATGAGCTCTGCAATGGATTTGCACTTCAACATATGTTGGATGCAAGGGATTATGGGAAAATGTCATAGAACCTTACGAGGCACTCCAAAGTTTTGAGATCTGCTCTATATCTTGCCTCTCCACAAGTAGGACGCTCTCTTTCATCCTTATGTGGTCCACAAAACAGAACGCAATCGTTGACGCATGCATGGATGCGCTTGTAATCTAATCCTCCAAGAGAGGTCACATGTTGCCTTGCCATATCTCTTGAGGTCGGTAATTTATTCTCCCTTTTAAGCATTTTACACAATATCCTCCATGTGAAGACCATCAATGAGAAAAAGCATTCGAGTAATTGACCCACTAGCATAATTCACCATGTTTGCAAAATAGACTTTGAAGCTTACTTGAGTAATGCATTCAAACTTGCATTGCTCTAGATGGTCTGCAAGTTTAGTAACTCAAGGGAGGCACATAGAATAGATAATGTGCACCCCTCAAGCAGTGGAGTCGATGCTGCGGTAAAAATACTGTCCTGATTCATGCTATCATCCCTACCTGAGGATTGGTGGACATATAAATCCCGCACCATATCATCAAACACCTCCTCCTCCACGGCCTCATGAGGTAATGGTGGAGGGTTACTATCACCATCACTCCATGCATCTGTGACGGTCCCTCCTGAAGATCCCACCTCATATCACCGATGCTTTGCCTCCTCACGAGATGAGCATAGGGAAGGTAACTTAAAATCTAAACTAGGATTTCTCAATTTTAGCTGATACTTTTACACTACAAGCTAGATTCTATGAGCACTGCTAGTGGTAAGTGGCTAAGAACTTTCCACGAAAGTCTAAGAAGGGAAGAGCTCAACCTACCAGGAATTCTCTAGGAACTTTTTGCCAGAAAGTCTAACTTCGGTAATTCATTCCTTCACTTGAAGTGTAATTCATTTCCTCGCATGAAGTGCCTAAGGAAGGTCAATAAAATTCTATTGGAAAATTAAATCTCTTGAAAAGATTAAAATGGGTTTTTGTTTTCTGGCTAGAGTAATGATGAGTCATCATTATTCACTTTTAGTAAAAACTTGAGTACTGATAACTTACCCAAAATCATCATTATTCACCTTCACTGAAAAATGGCAGTTATAAATGGAGCTCCTGATGAAGGGGTCATTTTCTCCTCATTTTCTCATTATAAAAATGACTTCCAATCGACAAGACAATACATAAAATGCCTCTAAAGTGGCTTATGAAGAGCATATATCTTGTCTTTAGTCAGCAAAAACAAATACACAGTCTATAGGGTATTTTGTAGCCTAGTGTGAGAACTAGACCTCTAGTTCATGAGTGAGTGTAAAAGGGGTTTTGTGTGAGTGTGAAAGGCTCGGGGGGTTCACCTCCCAAAATCTTAGTGTACCATGTGCATTCAAAAGGAGGGGTATTTTAATGCCTCTTTTGGAAAAAATTTAATAAGTTTACAATAACAGGAGGGGGTTTTTAATTCAAGTTTCGAAAAAAAATGCTAGATTAAGTAAAGAGGGGTGGTTTTATTGGGAAAAAATATTAGTTGAGGGGTTTTTTAATACCCCTTGAACACACCTGATACCTAGGCTTTCTTAGTGGTACACCCCCCGAGGTGAAAGGTCACTTGACCTTTGGGATTAGATTATATTTGATTTGATTGTGTGGCATCTTAAGTGAGGTATACGTCTGTGGACAAGAAGGCTCCCTCAACCCATAGAGGCACCTTGCGACAGTTCAACTAGTACTTTGTCTTCATTGACCTAATATCAGTCCTCATTTCTCTCTTGTATATTATTGCTCTCTTCTCAACTATGGAGACTTTCTATCCCCCTTTTCTAGTTTTTTGATAATGCATTGCCATTTTCTACATAGGTGATTGTAGACCCTTACCTAGTTGTAGCTTATTGCATGTCATACATCGCTAAATGCCTCCTAAATGCTAAAAGAAGCTAACTAGACTTTGAGATAAAGAAACCATCCAATTGTTTTACTGGATGATTATAGATGTGGTAATTTATTTGTGTAATAGGCATGGGATCGTGTGTCATCTTTTCCCATGTCTCACTCATTCTCGAGCAAGCATATACACTATTATCGCAGTAGCTATCAATCATGCCTACATGATTGTAGGCATGATTGATAGCTACATGAAACACCATGATGTATTGTAGCTACATGATCTATATGTTATAACTTATTTTTATCACTTTCATGAAAGTTGATCATCTAATCTTAGGACCTCTCGTTATCGGGTTCCTGGTTAACCAATCGACTTATGGGTCCAAAAGAAACAACAAAAACTTCCAGAGTTGTAAGTGCCTAAATCTTCCTTTCTTAGTATCCATGTCTAGACAATTGTCAACTATATAAGATGCTTTATTAAGGCTTTCATGTTATGCTCGCTCTCGATCTAGAGCTAAGGGAATCCTAACCATAATCATTCTCATGCCTATAGTATACAACCTATGAGCTATACCCTTTCAAGTTTTGAGTGCCTTTAATATATACAACATATGAACTATACCCTTTCAAGGTTTGAGTGCATTGTCAATAAATATTAGCTTTACACACACAAACACACACACACACACACACACACAGAGCTCCTTGGAACATATGTAGAGTGTACTCAATGTTTTACTACATAGGTAACACATAGGTGTTTTGATTTGCAAATGTCACACAAATGTGCAGTTGTAAAGTATCATATTATACATGCCCTTCACTATTTTGTCTTCTATTCCTCTAGACCATTTCTTTCTCCCTTGCACTCGAACTGCAAACTTAAGCCTCCACTATTCCATTTCCTTCACTGTTTCGTCTTCTATCCCTCTCGATCGTTTATTTCTCCCTTGTACTCTTCCTGCAACTTCTATCCTCTCTCATGATGGATTCCCTTGGACACTCCAAGCTCCAAAACGTGCTTGCATAGTTTGAAATCTCTCATATGATCTTTCCTCCCCCCTTGTAAAGTCTAGGATCTCCTCACACAATCTTTCCTCCCCCTCTGTAGCACAGTGCAAGAGCCTCTCCTCCTTGATCTTGAAATTGTGACATCTAGGAGCTCCTCACTCGCTCTTCAAAAGCCCAATTTGGATGCTCTCATCAACTTCACGAGGTTGGTACAAGAGGTGAACATGAAGGAGCCCGCCAAATAGTCTATCAAGGTCAGAAGATTACCATCACTGAAAGCATGATTGAAAATGCGCTAGGCATTCCTGGAGGCAATTTGTAAGCACAATTCTTTGAGAAGTATTATAGATGTATACCCCAACGCTCAGATTAGTAAAGATGGTGGAGTCAAGCTTCCTAGCTCACCAACAGACCTCCAGGATGTGTTGAAGAAGACAATGCACTTATTTCCTAATACGAGAGGAACTGTGAAGTTTTGGCAGGTTCAAGCAGTAATAGATCAACTGAAAGGACATGATGTCTCTTTCTCAAGGGCAATCTCCAAGAGCATGATGACCAACTTGAAGAATTGTGTGGATGGAAAATTCAAATTGTCATCTCAGTCCTCCTCCTCCCTTCTCCTTAGGCCCCATGCTCTTACACCTTCTTCCTCTCCCACTCCTATGCTCCAACTAAAACTTGTCCCTCAACCCTTGACCTCCATGATCTATGAGGGAGACAAGTTCTCCACCATGAACTCTACCCTAAACCTTGGATCCTCCTTCAAAACCCTGAACCTCTTCTAAACCTTGGAACCTCCTTCTGAACCTTGGAATCTCCTTGTAAAACCTAAACCTCCCTCTAACCCTTAAACTCCTCCAAAATCCTTCAACCCCCAATGAAGGTGAAAGCTTTCATTACCCCAACCATGATGATGCACCTTCCTTTCACACATGCATGCACTATGTTTACTTACCACACTTAAGCCTACATCTCTCATCAGAATACGACCCAAGGTCCTAAGCTACACTTATACTACAAACGATGACACCGATATATCTATAGGTAACAAAAAGCCTTGGAGCCCTACATACTGAGAATACCCTACTATTCCTCCAATATTTGTGGGAAAGAGTCAACATTTGGCGTTGTTGTTGCCGGGGAGACTATCGTCTCAAGTAATGAGTAGACATATGCAAGTGTGTAAAAAACAAACTACCACGAACTTTCATGAACATAGAACTCAAGGGCAAGGAGAGTTTTTTTTTTCCTCCAACTCTAGCCAAACATATCAACCCCAAGCATCAACAAACTTAACAAATTTTCTTTATTTTTTAGAAAGAATCCACTTAAAGAACAAATCAAGCTATGTAATGGACACCAATGTGTAGAGCTCTCCATTTTGAACATTACATTTGTTTACAGAAGAGCGATCCGAGCTAACCATGAAAAGTTATGGCCCTGTAAGAGTTTAGGGTTTAATCATAACCCTAAACCCATTCCTGTAAAAATCCACTCCACCCCCTCATTCTTCTTCTTCCACATCTAGCCTCCATCCTCTTCCCCATTTTGAGCCTTGCGTAAGACCCTCCTCCCTTTGCATCGACCACCACGCTACTCCTATCCTCATTGGTGAGTTATTTCGAGCCCTTCTTGCAATGATAACCTAGCCATCCACCGACCGCCCATTTGCCCTCAACAATCCTATTACATCGAGAAATACTTGGGAGAGTGTTGAAGGTAATCATCTCCTCCTCCCTTTGAATTTCCGTCAAAGTTTTCCGTCCGTCAAGTTTCCACCCCCCCCCCCCATTCCCCCCCCCAATCCAACCCCCCCCCCCTTTTTTCCCACCCCTTCTCCACACCCCACCCCCCCCTCCTCCACCCATGCCCCCCCCCCTCCAATCCGCCCCTCCCCCTCCACTGTCCCCCCCCCCCCTTCCACCCCCTCACCCCTCTCTACCCCCCCCCCCATCAAACTAATTGTCCAATTAGGCTAACTGAATTGACTGAGTTAAACCAACCTTAGTTACTCTAACTAGCAATTATATCAACTCCTAGTTCAAACTCAAGTTCCATTCACACTAAGGCCTAAAGACCAAAGGACCCCTAAATTCCCCCTAACTTTAAATGCCCATAACTCACTCATTTGGTGCCCAAATTGAACCACGGTTTCACACATGGGAAGAGCACACTATGGGGCATTTTTCCAACCCATTCCACACCATTTTGGCGAGGGTAAAGTGTGCTGAACACAGGGAGTCGGGTTGGAGAGAACATGCAATGTAGCAACCTTGCTACAAACACCAGTAGAAAAGCTACTTCTGGTGTTGGTGGGTGCCTGTAGGAGGGCCTTCTTGCACACGAGCAGTGCCTAGCTGCTTGGAGGGGGTCACAGACTGCTGGCTCGAGCCTTGACAGGCCATAGGAGGGCGACCACAACTCGTACGGAGAATTGCGATGACTAGAAGCGATGGGAGGCAGTCATGGGATCAATGCATCCCCATCTTGGTGCCCTTGACGTTCACGTAGCTAACTCGTAGCTAAGGAGAAGGATGAACGAAGGATGGAAGGAGAGAAGAGCCGAGGGGGTGCAGCTCGCATGTAGAGGCCTAGTATCTTATAGAGATTAAAAAGAAGCTCATATCCATTTCAGCCATTGGTACATTTGGATATAGAGTTATCTTTGACGCGGTTACTATTGCGCCGTCTACGATCCTAGAAATGGCAATACCATGGTTAATATGGGAATATTGACTTGGGATCTACTTGCCCATCACTTAGTAATTTGTGCTCCCATGCGAGCCCCTTTTTGCACTAATTCACTCATAAATTTCCGCAATGACATTTGATTGACGATCTTTTTGCACCGGCATATTTCCCTACTCATGTGGGACAATCCTAGGCACATTATTAACACAACGGTCCCTACAACACTGACGCATCTCTAACCCCCGCCTAACACACTGACATCAACTCGCACTTGCAAGAGAGACACCCGTTCCACCTCTCACCAAATATGCATGCAACTACGCTCTGGCCAACACTTTGGACAACCTTCTACCCCCAATTCCCCCCTTGAAATTCAGCCAATTCCTTTGAGTCCTCCTGTCACGCACCGTTCTTTCACAATCACGATCAAAATTGTAGCAAGATAATAATCACGAATGAGCAAGAAGAGAGATTGCAGTATGAATCAAACTGATGAGTCTTTACAATAATTTTGGAGAAGAATCACTCCGTGAACGAGCTCGATACCACCCGTCCACCCCCGAGCTATCTCACTCTCACTCGCATGAAGATGTTCAAATCAGATGATCAAATGATCAAATCCCAATCACACTCTCACTCTCACTCTCAAAATATCTTGATCTTATCTTCTTCTTTATGCTGCCTCGATTTGCGTGCGCTAATTGTCACTTTCGTAGCGCCTCGATATGCGTGCCTTCTCTTCACTCGCGCAACCTTGAGATGTTTGCCTTCTCTTCTCTTTCGTATAGCCTCGATATGCGTGCCTTCTCTTCTCTCGCGCAACCTCGAGATGCGTGCCTTCTCTTCTCTTTCGTACAGCCTCGATATGCGTGCCTTCTCTTCTCTCGCGCAACCTCGAGATGCGTGCCTTCTCTTCTCTTTCGTACAGCCTCGATATGCGTGCGTTGGATTGTGTGTTCTCTTTCTCACGATCTCCTCTTCTTTTATAGCCTTTCATGACTCTAAAAAGAGCAGCCAAAAGCCCCCAAATTCGGCCAAAAACAGCTTTTCTCGAAAAGCGTGCGTGTTCTTTTCACCTTCTTTTAGCGTGCTCTTTTGATAGCGAACGCGTACAAGATCTCGACGTCTTTTTTTTTTTTTTAAGGCATGAAAACGGCTCTATTCGAAGCATCACCACGCCTACCTCGTACATCCAATGGACAAGCTCAATGGCTCATCTTGAAGATCGGACCCTCTTCTTTCCCTTTGCCTGTGACCTTTCATGGCTAACTCTTCCATCTCGACCTCCGTCTAATGCCTGCAACTCTTGACACGGAAATCTAGATGCACTTTTAGCTCAAAACCACTTTGTTAGCAACTTCTGACCTCCATACAGGCATGCAAACGAGTGAACCACAAATTTTTCACTAGGACAAAGTTTTTCTACTCAACAAGATCTAAAACTTTCTCATACAGAGTTTCTTCAAATTATTTCTCTAACCAACTCAAAATCAAGCCGCAAAATCCAGCGGACATCATAATGGACAAAAACCAAAATTTTTCGACCAACACCAAACTTTCCCAAAACCTTCAAAACATCAAAACCATCCTTTTTGAACACTATCTGTGATATATATTCCAAAATATTTCATATACAAAATTGGAGCGTCACACCTCCATGACACAACATGACAGACTGCCTTCGCGAGATGATGGTGACCTTGAACTCAAAGCAGATGGGAATAATTTCTTTAAACCTTGCAACAATTTTGGCCGCAACAATATTTTGATGCTGCATGCCGAGCTAGTGGAGATCAATCCAATGAAATTAAGGTCGCATTGTTCCCCATGGCCTTAATCGATGAAGCCACAAAATGGTACCTGGACCTCCTAGTGGAAGAACGAGCCACATGGGACCTGTTGCAAGCTGAATTCAAGAGGTGCTTTCAAATGGAGAGACTACAAGATGATCCCGCTCTCCAACTAAGCAAGCTCGAACAAGGTCCCCCTGAAGATGTATGCATGTACCTGTGCAAGATGAAATGCTTAATTGCCAAATGTGACCCACGCTTTGATGCTAAGTTACACCTCACGGCTTGGTTCATTGCAGGCCTAATGAAGAAATCCCCCCCCCCCCTCTCTCTCTCTCTCTCTCTCTCTCTCTCTCTCTCTCTCTCTCTCTCTCCCTTCCTCCCTCCTCCCTCCCTCCCTCTGTCCACCCCCCTTTTTCCCTCCCTTTTTTTCCTGCTTTTCACATGTTTCTATCTCTCTTTTCCCTTCATCCCCTCTCTTTTCTCCACTCTTTTCACATCTTACCCTCTATCTTCCCCTCTCTTTTCCATTCATATTTGAATGTGGTAAGAAATAACTTAAGGGACCTCAGGAAGATCTGAAGAAAGAGGTACATCTATAAAGAGTTTCACATGAATGACATAATGGCTTGCGTAAATATCTTCATGGACCATGATTACATCATCCAAGGAGAGTACCAATACCTAGAACATCATGTACAAGAGGAGATTGCAAGTGACCCTTCTAGTGATGACAAAGAGAATGACAATATGAGTGATAGTAATGAAGAGCAGTAGTCTTTTTGCTTCAACATATTCATGACAATGTATTTTTGGGAGACTGACTTTGTTTACAAATACAAAAAAATCTAAAATTTTAAAGCAAATGGTATTATTATCTATCGTGGAGCCAGATGGCATCTATATGATGAGCGAGTTTTAGGCAATATTTTGTAGCTCTAATGGCATGTATTTATTTCTATACTATCTTGTAATAAAATATTTATAGTAGGACAGAATGGGGCTGTATAACAAGCCCCATTCTTTCCCTTTTTTTTTTGGCAAAATTCCACAATGTTAGTATTTCTATCAGGAACCAACAAAAATACCAAGGCTACTACTATTACCTTTTTATGGAAATTTTGACAAAAATATCAATGGATTTCTTTCGATGAAAATACTCACTTCCACCTTAGCACAAAAAAAAAGTGTATTTTTAATTGAAAATTGCATGGAAAAGTAGTCGATACCTTGTAGTGGGAGATCATTTATGGAGTGACCATTAGAGGAAATCTAGATCCGAGCAAGTAGTTTTATTGATAGAGAATATATTTTCTTTGAATTTTGTAATTGGCTTTCACGGTACAAGGCACACCTCATTTCTTGAGGCTTTACTAAAAAAAAAAAGCATTGACTATCTACGCTACTAGCGTATCTTGCCTCAATTTAGTTGAGTTGCTAATTTTGCATGGGGAACATCCACCATGTATGCACATGCACTAGCTTGATGTCCAAAGCACCTTCCTCATTGGCAATTTGGTAGAAGAAGTTTATCTTTAGTGACCTCCTAGAATCTTGCATGCCACTAGCACTGCCTCAAAGCTTTGTAAGGCTCTCTCTAGCCTAAAACAAGCTTCATACTCATGATACCTCGGGGGGGTCACTATGTATAAACCCTCTATACCACGTGCGTTCAAGGCATATTTCTAAAATCCCTTATCTGTAAATTTTTCATTAATAAAATGTACCCCTTTTCTATACAAATCTGTAAATTTTTTCCAAAACTATTTTAAATAGTCCCTTATGTATATTTATTTCTGTAGATTTTAGAAATAAAAAATATCCTTTTGTTGAACTCACGTGATAGGGTTACATATGATGAGTGACCCCCCCGAGCATGATACATGAAAAGTGACTCTCATTTCACACAATGGGAATATTTTACAAGGATTATAATTCAAGGAAAGCACATAACAACACGTTTTTCTTTTAGAAAATTGAATTTACCACACAGTAATTTTAATTTAGTTAATAGCACTTTGCATTCCACATATAGCATTTCACATTCTGCCAATAGTACTTTGCATTTAGCTTATAAGCACACATTTGTGTGGGGCAAGATTTGGCATGCTTTCTTTCCAAAAACTATAAAAACAAGGAATGCGCCTTTCCTTGGGTTCATTTCAATTTGCATTCAAGACAACGCAATTTGAATTTAGGGCATAGCAATTCAAATTTGGCATAACAATTTGAATTTAAGGCATATCAATTCAAATTTGGCACAACAATTTGAATTTAGGGCATAGCAATTCAAATTTGGCACATAGCACTTTGCATTTAGCACATAACACATTTATGTGGAAAGAGATTTCCAATTTAAATTTAAAGACATTTGTAATTCAAGAATGTAATCTTGACTTTAAATATGAGACATAAGTTGTTATTTCATTATAGAATTAGATGGAAATCTACATTTGATAAATGGTAATTTCATTTAGCATAGTTGAATTCAACACATACCAATTTGAGTTTGGTTAATCATACTTTGCATTTCATACATAACATTTTGCATTCCACACATAGTACATTACATTTAGCACATAACCACACACTGTGTGGGATGAGTGTTGGCATGCTTCCTCCAAAAAGTATAAGACCAAGGAATGTACCCTTCCTTGGGTTTATTTCAATTTGCATTCAACACAAAGTAAATTAAATTTACCACATAGCAGTTAGAATTTGGCACATAGCACTTTTCATTCAGCACATGACACTTTGCAATTGGAACATAGTACTTTTCATTTAGTACATAACATGTTTGGTATGGGGGGAGAATTGGCACACTTCCTCTCCAAAAATTATAAGACCAAGGAACATGCCCTTCCTTGGATTCAATCGATTTGCATTTCACACATAATAATCTACAAATAGCACATAGAAATTTTGAATTTGGCAAATAGAACTTTGCATTTGGCACATTACACTTTGAATCTAGGTCATATGGTGGGATTTTTTTTTCTAGTAATGATATAAGTAATCCTAACTTCTTGAAATAACCATAGTTAAATTATATTTTAACATAAAGCAAGCAATATTGCATTTACAAATGTATCAAAAGCATATCGTTTCCCATTCTTTTAGAAATTTAAACTATGAGAAAAACTCGATTGCAATCCTTTTTCCTTTTTAAAAAATGTTCATATGAGATGCATATGATATGAGAATGCATGACTTATAGCCACTATTTATGATTGTCAAACGCTTCATGTGCTTTTGCAAGCAAGCCATATTTGGCATACATATCAACCAAGTTGCTACTAATAGAGTAATCTCTTTCCAACCCCTTTTGGTAAATCTTAACATGTATCTCATGGCCCTTATCTATGGCTCCTACACTGCTACAAGCTTTCAAGTTTAGATGAATGTGATGGCATCTAGTAGCATATCCACTTGCATCTGTTCAAAACAATTTAGTGCTTCCTCAACAAGTGTGTTTTGGCATACCATACACTTAGTGTACTCCATGAGACCACATTTTGAATTGGAATATTCTCAAAAGATTCTTGTTCTTTTGCAATTGACCTAGAGTTGTCATATAGATCTCTTTTAATCATTTTTCTGGCAATCTCAGCATGTATTTCTTTGCCCTTTCTATGCTATCATAAGCTTTTTAGCTATAAACTAATGTGTAGCATTGGGAGACACAACTTCAAGTTGTATCCATTCAAAACACTTCAATGCTTCCTCATCAAAACTATGTACTACATATCCTGCAAGAGTCATGCATTGCACAACAACACATCTTGAATTAGAAGTCTCCTAAGAACTACCTTTGCTTTTGCTAACAAGCCACATTTGGCATACATATCAACAAGGTGGTACCAAGAAAAGGATATTTTATGCACCCCTTTTTTATGATCCTAGCATGTGTTTCCTGGACCTTGCTTATCACTCCTACATTTTCATAAGCTTCAAGCTACAAAAAAACACCACAATATCGAAAGAGACCCCCTCTAGTTGCATTTGTTCAAGCAATTCCTCATCGAGCCCAAGTGGAAAAGATCAAATACATGATTAAAAATTGGCCTATGGAAATTCGATTACATGATATGTTTTGGATTCCACAAGATAGTGTATTGGTGAAAGTTAATAGTAGGATCAAACCACAAATTGTGCAAAAGCACTCATAGAAACTCAAAGTCAATATCATCATGAGTATCTTGATACAGTCTCATATTTGAATCTAAAAAGGGCAACCCTCTTTAAGAGTGGTATTCTATAAAGTGACATGTTTGGTGCATAGAATTTAATGCAAGCAAATATCAACTAGTTATAGCATAGACCCCGTCTTCATCATACCACCATAGCTGTGCTATACACTAATCAAGGCTTTTTAATAGAGCATCATTTGCATTTGCCCTTGTGTACATAGATTCTATACGTCATACTTTAGTCTTGTTTTAGTTTCTGGGTGCAAAAGGAACAATGGAAATGCCACCAAAAAAGAATGAAACTATACATAGAAAGTAGCAACTATGCCTATGGCAAAAAGTTTGATAGCAGCATTGAAAGTCTATACAAGTATTGAAATTTGATTTGAAGCCGCTACCTACAAATATTGGAGAAAAGCATCAACTCAAAAAACCAAAGAAAGAAAAGCATTATGGAAATGTCATCAAAACCACTCGGAGGAAAAATTTGGATGCATCTAAGGATGGAGAAGGAGCAAAAACCTAGGTGGGAGGAAGAACTTGAAAGGTGATTGAGGGAGAATGGATGGAGAGTTCATCGTTGGCAAAGAGGATCTAGTGAGATCGAAAGAGAGGATGTTAGAGAAGATACTAGAGAAGGAGATTGGTCATAACTAGAAGATAAGGGGAAGCCTAAAAAAGAAAGAGGCGATTGAGCGGGAAGAAAGGGGAGGTCGAAGAGGGAAAAGATGAAGAAGGAGGCTCAAAATAGAGCATGGATGAGAGCAAAGGATGCCATGGTTTTGAAGGAGATGTTTCGATAGCTATGTACTGTTGGAAGGAGGACGTAGAGCCTAAGTGCATTTCCTTGTAATTCCCAAAAAATTAAGAATTGACATTTCACAAGGGAAAAAGCATAACATGTGCCTCAAGGAGAGGTCATCTTTTCATTTCATGGCACATAGCTATCTGCCTAGCTATATTGGTTCTCACAATGCACTTGACATAGATGAAATGAAAGGCTTAGAAGCCTTTATTAAACATCTTGAAAGTATGATGCAAAAATATCCTGAGCAATCAAGTAAAAATTTGGAGATAAGCACGTCATTTGAGGCACTTGTCAAATCTTTATAGAAATAAGAAAATTATGAGCATTGACTACTCTAAATCTTTTTGGCTAGCTGCTAGAACGAGCTGAGTCACCGAGATCCACATTAAATAGAAATATGGTGAAAGATGGGGAAGAAGTAGAGCAATGCCCTCTACCTAAAACATGTTGTGGTAGAAAGAGTGACAATCCTTACCAAACTTCATACCATCTGCTGATGATTGAAGAGGGTGCATAATTTGTTGCAATTTGGGCAATGTCTGATCCAGATTTAGAGATGGATGACTAAGGTGCCAAATTTGGGTGGCAAAGGTTGCTAAAAGAGCAAGGGATGACAAGGGAATTCCTATAACAATCATACATTTATGGTACATGAATCAGAAAAGTTTCCCAAAAACATATACAATAAAACAACTCTATGGCGGTTGCTTGTGTGAAGAGAGTGGGAGAGAAGGAAGGAGTCTCACTTGCAGCTTTCTCACATACACAATGGGGGAATATACACAAAGGTCGATGTTGAAAACAGTTTTCCTCTTTTTAGTTGTGAAAGCCAAAAGAACTCTAAGTACAAAAGAATAGGTGAACCCTATATGTGGGTCTCAAACCAAACTCACCTAACTAAGGTGGCATACTAACTGAGCCACTAACTAGAGTCATCCAGCTATTATTCATGGGCGGTGTACCAACTGCATCTGCACCTAACAAGTGGGTAACATAAATGCACAACAGTCACCCTGGCATGTCATGAGTGGAGCTCGATATCTCAACACTCCCCCTCAAGCTCAATCCCAATTCCTACACACCAAGCAGGTCTCTGAACTTGTGCAACTTCTCTGCACCCAATGCCTTTGTGAATATGTCAGCTACCTGATCCTCTGTGCTGACATAAACTAGATCAATAAAACCTATTAGAACCTTCTCCCGCACATAGTTATAATGCACCTCAATGTGTTTTGTTCTAGCATGATAGACTAGGCTATTTGCCAAGTGTATACTACTCATGTTGTCACAATAAATGACAACTGGCCCATATGTAGACTGATGCATATCATAAAGTAGCTTATGCAACCAAGCTACCTCACATGCCGCCATTGCTACACCCCTATACTCAGCCTCTGTGCTCGACAAGGCAACTGTAGGTTGTTTCTTGCTACTCCAAGTGACTGCAGCACTCCGAAAAGCTCGGGGGGGGTCACTATGTATACACCCTCTATATCACGTGCATTCAAGGCCTATATTTAAAATCCCTTATCTGTAAATTTTTTCATTAATAAAATGTACCCCTTTTCTATACAAATCTATAAATTTTTTCCAAAACTATAAGTAGAAAAAGTTATCGAAGGGTTGGCCACATGTAATGGAGGTTTGGAGGTGTAAAATGGATCTACAACACTTTGGAGATTGATCACCCGTTGATCACATGCATGATGCAATAGATGTGGTGCTACTGAAGATGGATCAGAACAAGATGTCAATTGGAGGCCCCCAAAACCCTCTATTTTTTATCTTACTAGCTACATTTTTCTCCCAAACAATCTACCCTCGTCTAGATGATAAAAGTGCAGAGGTGTCTTTGTCTCCTGTCTAGATGATAAGAGTGCAGAGGTGTCTTTGTCTCTTGCTCTCCTACCCATGCCTCAAGTAATGTGCCATATTTTTCATGCTATCTGTCCCAAATCTATTGTACCTCTCATAGGTCTTCCCGAGTCTTCTCTGCAGGAGCATGGGGACAAGAAGATGCTACTATTGGAGGTATGTTAGAGCAAATGGGGCTACCACTAGCCTAGTAAGCGGGATTACTCATTTCGTAGGGGCATAGCAGATGGAGAGAGCACAAACATCTGGAGTCCAAGCTCAACCTACGGGCCGCGCACAAGCATCTGCAAGCCAAGCACATCAAGATCCAACTACGGAGATAGAGCAAGCATCTGCATTAGAGAAATTTCTAACTCCTTTCTTGTGGTTTTTTTCGAGTAGGTAGGCAACCTAGGGATGAAAGGAGATGAACACTACAACATCTGCATATGGAAGACGTTTTCACAAAAAATGCATCACATGTAATCAGCTCATACGGAACGGAGTACAGCTTCCGAAATTGGTGTGATATGCATGAAAAACTACTACTGCTAGTAGCTCTCCATGAGATTTCTCTACTTGTACATATTGATAGAGTAAGTATTGTTATTAGACTAGCGATAATGATTGCACGAGTTCCCAATCGAAATCTTGCATTTTGCACATGACGCACAAAATAGCAGTCTCTTGATTTCCTTGTGAGCAATCCTTATTTTCAATGTTCTCTTGCTAGTCTCTTGAATCTAAGTTTCTTCATGTTAAATGTCCTGCTTATAGCTAGACATCATCTCTTGATCATCCATCAAAAGATGCAAGTGCGATTATTTCTTAGGTTTAGAATGAGGTAGTATAAATTGCAGACAAAAGTAATAATATAGCTGGTATATGCTTTTTAAGAATTGTAATTCATGTGAATGCTCAGTTCATAAAAAATGATGATATTTATTAAAAAGAAAAGTTTGAGGAGAAAAAGGTGAAAGCATAAGAGAGTAACAAAATACTTGGCTATGAAGCATTAACAAAAGTCGCAAGTTGGAGAGTGAAATGTTTTGTGGATAAAAGATGTAAATATCTTTTCCACTTGTTGCATGCTGATGGATAGGTGCATAGCTACGTACATAGCTAGTTGATGGAGGGAATGAGCTATGGATACTCTCATAAAGACTCTACACAGATGTACAGATGGTAGATACTTCTACAGGGACATCTCGGAGATGATGGAAAGCAGTGTGGGGGCATCAGGCACTCCAGAGTAATTGGTGAGGGATGACATGTCTTTCATTATTATCCTGTGTTATGTTATCTTGTCATGAGTGGTTCCCGATTTGTAAGTCATGTGAGCATTCATATCCTAGTTTGAGGGCTTCGGTTATATGTGGCAATCAAGCACTGAAGGTTTAGGTTGTGTATAAGGGTGTGCTTAAAGCCTAAGGTTGGGGATTAATGGACCTAAGGTTCAAGAAAACCTTTGAGAGGAGTAAAAAGCATCAATGACGTGGCTTCTTTTGAAGAAAGATAATCCATGCATGCAAGGGTAGGCTACGTGATGGCGGGTTGAATCTTCTAGAGGATGAAGTGGCAAAGTACGTGGAGAAGGCGGCTGGAAGATCGTCCTGGAAGAGAGGGGAAGGGAGACACATGTTATTTCACATAGGATGGATGAGAACTCGGGTGTTCAGAGGAGAAGTGGGGGAGGTAGTATCTACACAAGGCAGTTGATGAGATTCTGGGGAGCATCTCTGTAGGAGGTTGGGAGTACCGAGGATGACGAAGGGCATACACTGAGAGTATCAGAGAAGATGTGAAGGTGTATCATCACGTGAAGGTGACAGGCGACAGGGGTGGTGCAGTAAGAATATGGGCTGGCTGGTCATCACACAGGCTGACGGGGATAGACCTACAAGCAATAGTAGGTTACTAGTAACATAGTAAAAGTGGAACGCTCAGAGGTGGTGTTCTTGATGAGAAAGAATTGTAGAAACCCAAACAAACAAGCCAAAAGAGACTTGAGAGCAGCTCAGTTTCCAACAATAGGAGAACTGTGCCAGGAGGTGATCCCACGGAGCCCGGACCTCAGAAGGCAAGAGCCAGTGTCTAGGTGTGCTCCAGGGTGGGGCGACCTGTTGAAGACCTAAAAATTGCATGCCAGGAGGTGCTATAGAGGTAGGCGACCTGTTTTTGGGCTGCAGTTTGTTGTCAAGAGAGGCTCTACTGGCATATGTGTGTCGTTGGCAAGCTGGAGAAGCTATTCTAAGATAGGCGACCTATTTTGAGGTGTTGTTTGGAGCTGAATTTTGACTGCTTTCAGTGTGGGAAGTAGAGAGAATGCGCCATAGGGTTGTCTGGTTGGAAATTTGAAGATCTGGCAGTGCATAGAGGATGGACTGTTCTAACTTTGAGCATTGGTGAGCTAGTTTTGCTGTCTTGAAATAGGCGAACTCATATACAAAGGTTTGGAGCTGTTTTCTTGCCAGAAAAGTGGCCCAGTACATGGAGTTTATCAATAGGTTGAGGGTTGATGCTGTGTTTACGTTTGTGGGAGTCTGTAGAGGTGTTGGGTGTCTATAAACTTGTTGGAAATAGCAAAAATCAGAACTGTTTTGGAGATTTTGGTATGGAGTTGGCTGAAGAGGTGTCTTTTCTGGGTAGGAAGTGCCATTGAACAGGAAAAGCGAGATCTCAGCGAGATTCTGAAGCTGGACAGTCTGCTGCAGCAAAACTTACATTTGGAACCTGTCTGGAAAGGAAAGAAGAAGAACCTAAGGAAGAAGCTGACAGTTTGTTGGCTGAACTTACTGAACCAATCAGGTGGCCGTTCATTCCTTTTGATCATTGGAGAATGCGAGGCAAAAATAGAGTGCTTGGTTGACCATAAATGACTTGGCTGAGAGTGTTGAAATGCATTTGATGAGTATATGGAGACAAATTACAGGTGCAAAGATGATGGCAAACTGAAGGCCTGAGGCTTCTATGTTGGGCACTGGTTTATTATCTTGGGATCCTTATGTCTATTTTTTTTGTATGTCTTGATGGTTGGTTTAGGATGGCTGATTACAGCTTACATGTTGGGAATGAGGAATGATGACTTACATGTAAATGTCTGATGTTTTGCTATGTTGGACATATGCTTTGGGTGGTGGTGTAAAAAGATTCATCAGAAGCCCACACAGCTACTGATCCTTTGGAGATCTTGAGGTTCAGATTCTAAGTAGGGTCAATATGTTGAAATGTATTTGTCAATTTAGTTTGGTCCAGAGGTAGAGAGTTCCTCATATGAAGGCTTTAATGCAAAAATAGTGTTGTTAGTGGAACATGAATCTTATTGGTCAGTTACATTGAAGTTACATGATGAAGAATGGGAAGGAGTAGCTATTCCCCAAGATATCCCTGAAAGCATAATGCATATTGAATTCTATGAAGAGGGAGATGCCTAGTGACTGCAAGAGTGGCATGCTGTGTGTATAAAGATCTTGTGTTGATACTTCTTGTGTAGTTCTGGGTATGGTGAGGTGGATATAGATAGCTATAAAGGCCATTGCTACTCTATCATTTTGTTCATCCACTTTTTTTGTGCCTCCACAGAGGAGTTCACTTCAGTTTACAAGACTAAAAGAACAGATGTTATGAGCTGTGTTGCAAGCAATGGGGAGAAATCCACACATGAGAGTGATACAATGTGAGTGGTGTGGAGAATGTGGTCACAGGAAGGACAAATGCATTGAAGTTCAGCTACTGTGATCCGAGCCAGACTGCAGAGAGCCAGACTCCGAGCCAGACTGCAGAGAGCTCTGAAAGTGCTTGCCCACAGGAAAAAGAATGCTCTTCAGATGCAGAGTGAGCTTCTTCAGTAGTGTGTTTGTTTTGTTTCCTTCCAGTTTTGTTGTGTTTGAGAAAGCCAGGGTTTGATAGTTGAAAGATTGTGAGGATGGAACAGGATTTCCCAGAGTACTGGGGGATGCCGTATGAAAATGCAATAAGATTCCTGGAAAAGATGGAATTCACAGCACTTATGAAAGATAAGGCAACCCTTGAGATTTTGTTTCAGATCTTGAATTATTGTTTGTAGGGAGATGCAAAAGCATGGTTGTAGACTCAAGTTGCTACCTTCAGGACTGCTCATCCTCAGTAGCAAAATCCATAGTATACAGTAGTAAGAGCAGCTTTCCTTGTATGGTTTGCACAAGCCAGGAGCCCTAATGAAGTCTGGAAAGAGCTATGCTCAGTGAGACAGGAGGAAGAACAAGATGTGAATCAGTACATAATCCAGTTTGGGAGATTATGGAGTTTGTGGTGCGAAGCTCTTATTACAGAAGTACCACCTCAAATGATCAAGTGTGATCATTTCATAGCTAGCCTAAAGCCTATACTTAGATTGAAAGTGGAGCTGAAGAATCTGGATAGTTCTGAAGATGCTGTCAGAGTGGCCAGGGAGAAGGAATGGAAAGTCTAGAGACTAAGACAGCTTGGCATGCAAGAAGAGCCTAGGAATCTGATTGGAAGTCCATAAATAATAAAGGCTTATGCAGAGAGAGGGCCAGTGTCTATTCCTATGCAGGATGACTCCCTGAAGAAGGACTTTCATGATGCTGTAGAGCTTATGAAGTCACTCAGTCTAAATTGGATGGAGACTACAGGAAGAGGAAGAGGCCGAGGTGTGCAAAACAACAAGAGAGATGTACAGGCTAGGAGTGAAGGAAATACAGCTGGAACAAGTAGAGGACGGGGATACATGAGCAATGTGAAGTGCTGGAACTGTGGAGAGTGGGGACATATCAACCCTCACTGTGATAAGCCAACAAGAGTAGGTGGAGAAGTTAATCCTGTGATGCAAAAGACAAATGATAGGTTAGGAGACTTCAATGTGGAAGTGAAGGATCTAAATCAACCCTCCACCAATGGAGTCAAGTGGGAAGATAAAGGAAAAGGGAAGGCAATCAGCCTAATTAGGGTGGAGACTATTTCGGAGATCATGCCAGTGGCAAAGAGAACAAGGAGTGCAATAGGAGAAAATGGACCTTCTGCCAAAAAAGGGAAGCATGTGGAGTTTGATCTCAGCCCTCAGTCTCCTAAAAAGAAGAGTCGGAGGCCCAGGAAACATTACAAGACTTCAAATTTGCATATGGGTCAAGGACAAGAGGAATACACACTGATGAATGATTTGAAGGGGAGAATAGCTAATATAACTTTTGCACAGTTACTTGGTTTGTGCCCGAAACTCAAAAGAGAATGGAAGAAGTTGGCTAATCCTAGGAAAAGTAATGAGCAAGAGCCTACGAGAGGAGAGATGGAGATGATGTCTGTGGAAGATCTTCCAGATGTATGCCCAGTAGTGGATGCATGGTGTGGGGTTATGAGTGTTGGAGAGGCATATGTTGATGGCAGTGCACAGATAAGTGTTATGACTCAAGCATGTATGGAGATTTGGGCTAAAATTGAATGCTCATTCAGATTTTAGGCTTTTATTAGCAAACCATGCGAAGGTGAAGTGTCTAGGTATATGCATAGGAGTAGTAATGGATGCTTTTGGAGTATTCTGTTGCATTAATTGCCACATTATGCCTACTAGTTTGGGAGCATACCCACTGATTTTGGGCAGACCTTGGCTCAAATAGGTAGGAGCAATACAAAACTGGAAGATGGGTACAATTACAGTGCATAATAAGAAGGGAAAGGCCAAGAAATTTGATATGAGCAGCAGACGGGAAATAAAAGAAGAACCAAAAGGAACAAGCAAGGAGGAGGAGTCAGACACTGAGACTGAAGAAGAAAGTACTACATCTGAGGAGGAGGGGCAAGTATCATTTCTGTCGAAGGAGTCTGATGCATATGAGTTGCAGGCAGCAGAGATACAAGAAGCTAAGGAGGAGAGTAAGCTTGAAGATATGGATAATTTGATGCAACCCCCACCTTCCCAGACAGAGAGAGAAGAGATATTGCTGTCCATGTTGAATTCCAGTCTGGAAGAAGTGGAGAAGGAGGAGTATATGAAAGTCATCCATCAGTATCCAAAGTTGTTTATTACCTCACATGAAGAGATCAGGGGTTTCAAATGTGAGCCAATGCACATTGAGCGAAAAGAAGGCAGCAGGCCTGTTTTTTAGAAGTTGAGGAGGACACACAAAGAGCTTTTGCCCGTGCTGAGAGAGGAGTTGAATAAGTTTCTCAAGGTTGGGCTGATATATCCAATGGAGCATTCAGATTGGGGCAGTCCAATGGTAATCATTCCTAAGCACACAGGAGGATGGAGAGTATGTATTGACTACAAGCCTCTCAATGTGGTAACTAAAAGCAATCATTATCCTCTTCCTTTTATTGATGATATATTGGATAGAGTGGCACGGTATGAGAAATACAATGTGTGTGATGGATACTCTGGATACTTCCAGATTTCAATTGCCGAGGAGGATCAAATCAAAACTACATTCAGCACACCCTGGGGTTGCTTTTGTTACAAAGTAGTGCCATTTGGATTGAAGAATGCACCGGCATGGTATCAGGAGAATACTGATGAAGTGTTAGCTCCTTTCATTGATAAATTTGTGAGATCAAATCTGGATGATATATGTGTGTACAGTTCCAAGAGAGAGCATGCATGGAGGTTGGATCAAGTGTTCCATAGAATGGATGAAGCAGGAGTACAATTCAACCCACGGAAATGTCATTTGGGATGCTCCAAAGTGAAGTTATTGGGACATATAGTATCCCAAAATGGCATTGAACCTGATCCAAAGAAGGTGAAAGCCCTTATCTTACTTCCAGCTCCCTCTACATCAAAACAGTTGCAGACTTTGGTGCAGAAAGTGAAGTATATGACAAGATTCATACATTTAGTCTCTCAGCTATTGTATCCTTTGCAACAAGCTATGAAAGTAGAACCTCTGCAATGGAATGAGGATTGTGAAGCAGTGTTCGATAGAGTGAAGGAAGTGTTGGGAGAAATTGCTTGTGTGAAAGCTCTAGATTTCTCTCATACCTTTTATGTGAACCCTTCATTTGGATCTGATGCTGTGGGAGCCATTTTATTGCAGAAAGGGGAGGAGTCCCATTATAGGAGGCCTATGTATTATGCTAGCAGAGTCAAAACAGAAACAGAGAGGAGATATATGGAGGCAGAGCTGATTCTGTCAAGCTTGGTGTATGCTTGTAGGAAGTTTAGGGCATATCTAATCTCAAAGCTATTTGTGGTTTTGACTTGCTACCCTTTATTGCCTTAGCTTGTTAATAATTCAACACTTTCTCGAAGCATGATGAAATGGTTGGTTGAGCTACAAGAATATACTTTCTCATTTCTGGTGGAGAGCACTTCCAGAGCCACAGTGGTAGATCTATTAACATACAAAGAGGGTCCCATTTTGGTAAAGGAAGTAGAGAAGAAGATAGATAAAGAGGAGCATGCTATCATTCCAGGAGCATCTATCTTGCATTTTGATGGCTCATACAGGAAGAGTTTACATCAAGCTAATGGAGGCTATGTGATTACTGATGCAGAGAGCAAGATGATTTAGAAGGAGGGAGTCCATCTGGAAGCCGGGAGTAATAATGAGGTGGAGTATGCAGCATTATATGAGGGGTTGCAGGTTGCACTTAAGCTGAAGATTCAGAAGATAATGATCAAGGGAAATTCTCTACTTGTTGTAAAGCAGGTTCTAGGAAGTTGGCAAGCAAGAAACCCGAGGTTGAGAGGGTATCTAGCCAAAGTAAAAAGGTTGCTTCAACAATTTACAGCATGGAATATCCAGCATGTGTGAAGGGAGGATAATCAAATGGCACATGAATTGGCTCAAGAGATGAGTGACCAAGATCCTGTGATAGCAAAGCTTGAAGATCCACTGTACAGAGGGAGAGAATTCCTGGCTCAAATAGTGGATTTCTTACTTACTGTACATCTACCTCAAGAGCTTAATAAGAGTAAAAAATATCACTTCATACAGAAGAGCAGACAGTATATGATGATTGATGATGAGCTTTACATGAGAGGAGCTGATCAAATTTTGAGAAGAGTGCCTTGGAGAGAAGAAATATATTATATACTGTCATCCAGTCATGAAGGAGCTTGTGGAGGACACTATGATTTTAAGATCACACTGCAAAAAATACTTCTGGAGGGTTATGTGTGGCCTTCAATATAGAAGGATGTACATCATTGGTGCAGATCCTGACATGAATGTCAGAGGATGGGAAAAAGAATTCTTAAAATGGAGCCGAGAAATATTATGCTGGTTTATGATATTTTTGAAAGATGGGGGATAGATGCAGTTGGTCCTCTACCCAGAAGTGCCAGAGGGAAATGTTATATGCTTACTGCAGTGGAGTATTTATCAAAATGGGTAGAGGTGAAGGCAGGAAAGAGAGTGGATAGCAAAGGGGTTGCTGATTTTATATATGAACACATATGTTGTAGATTTGGGATTCCCTTGGAGCTACTTTCAGATAGTGGTCCTGGATTCAAAGGAGAAGTGAAAGATTATTTATGCAGCAAGCTGAATATAAATCACAAGTATATCACCCCATACTACCCTCAGTGCAATGGATTGAATGAGAATTTTAATGGGGATTTCAAATTGATGATGACTAAGACGATTGGGAGCCACACCAAAAGCTGGGATTTGGAGATGAATAGAGTTTTGCAGGCATACAGGGTAGCGGTGAAGCATAGCACTCAAGTCTCTCCATTTCATTTGGTGTATGGGAAAGAAGCAATTCTGCCATTGGATGTAGAGATACCAACTTTGAAATTTTTAGTTGAAGAAGGATATGAGCCTATAGACAGTTACAGGGAGAGATTACTAGCACTGCAGGTAATGCAGTTAGATAGGGATTTGGCTTTTGAGCATTATGCCAGAGTGCAAATGCAGAGGCAAGAATTGGAAAATGCAAAAATCAAGAAAAAAGAAATCGAAGATGGAGACTTGGTTCTCAGATACAATAGCAAACTGGATAGTACATTTCATACTGCATTTCAAACCAAGTGGGAAGGTCCATACACAGTGGAGAAGAAATTTGAAAATGGAACTTATCAATTGACTGATTTAGATCGTAAAAAACATAAGAAGAGAGTCAATGGTGTCCGGTTGAAGAAATACTTTGCACGGTTGATGGTAGCACTAATAGAAGAGGATCATGAAGATAATGAGTTGTGGCAGAATCAATGGAAGTCAGTGCAAAGTGAAGAAGAAGAAAATTTGGATCTGTCATCTCTTGTTGGCTCACTGCTAGACACGATTGTTACAGCAGAAGAAAGGGGTTGCTAGAGATTTGTGGACAAAAAATGTAAATATCTTTTCCACTTGTTGCATGCTGATGGATAGGTGCATAGCCATGTACATAGCTAGTTGATGGAGGGAATGAGCTATGGATACTCTCATAAAGACTCTACACAGATGTATAGATGGTATATACTTCTAAAATGACATTTGGGAAATGATGGAAAGAAGTGTAAGGGCATCAGGCACTCCAGAGTAATTGATGAGGGATGACATGTCTTTCATTGTTATCCTGTGTTATGTTATCTTGTCATGAATGGGGTATTTTGTGAGTCATGTGAACATTCATATCCTAGTTTCAGGGCTTCGGTTATATGTGGCAACCAAGCACTGAAGGTTTCGGTTGTGTATAAGGGTGTGCTTAAAGCCTAATGTTGGGGATTAATGGACCTAAGGTTCAAGAAAACCTTTGAGAGGAGTAAAAAGCATGGATGATGTGGCTTCTTTTGAAGAAAGATAATCCATGCATGCAAGGGTAGGCTATGTGATGGCGGGTTGAATCTTCTGGAGGATGAAGTGGCAAAGTACGTGGAGAAGGCAGCTGGAAGATCATCCTGGAAGAGAGGGGAAGGGGGATGCATGTTATTTCACGTAGGATGGATGAGAACTCGGGTGTTCAGAGGAGAAGTGGGGGAGGTAGTATCTACACGAGGTGGTTAATGAGCTTCTGGGGAGCATCTCTATAGGAGCTTGGGAGTACCGAGGATGACGAAGGGCATACACTGAGAGTATCAGAGAAGATGTGAAGATGTATCATCATGTGAAGGTGACAGGCGACGGGGGTGGTGTAGTAAGAATATGGGCTGGCTGGTCATCACGCAAGCTCACGGGGATAGACCTACAAGAAATAGTAGGTTACTAGTAACATAGTAAAATTGGAACGCTCAGAGGTGCTATTCTTGATGAGAAAGAACTATAGAAACCCAAAGAAACAAGCCAAAAGAGACTTGAGAGCAGCTCAAATATTCCAATAGTAGGAGAACTATGCCAGGTGGTGATCCCACAGAGCCAGGACCTCGAAAGGCAAGAGCCAGTGTCTAGGTGTGCTCTAGGGTAGGGCGACCTATTGAAGACTTGAAAATTGCATGCCAGGAGGTGCTACAGAGGTAGGCGGCCTATTTTTGGGATGCAGTTTGTTGTCAAGAGAGGCTCTACTGGCATATGTGTGCTGTTGGCAAGCTAGAGAAGCTGATTAAGATAGGCGACCTGTTTTGAGGTGTTGTTTGGAGCCTAATTTTGACTGCTTTTAGTGTGGAAAGTAGAGAGAATGCGCCATAGGGTTGTCAGGCTGGAAATTTGAAGATCTGGCAATGCATAGAGGATGGACTGTTCCAACTTTGAGCATTGGCAAGCTAGTTTTGCTGTCTTGAAATAGGCAAATTCATATACAGAGGTTTGGAGCTGTTTTCTTGCCAGAAAAGTGGCCCAGTACATGGAGTTTATCAGTAGGTTGAGGGCTGATGCTGTGTTTATGTTTGTGGGAGTCTGTAGAGGTGTTGCATGCCTATAAACTTGGTGGAAATAGCAAAAATCAGAACTGTTTTGGAGATTTTGGTATGGAGTTGGCAGAAGAGGTGTCTTTTCTGGGTAGGAAGTGCCATTGAACAAGAAAAGCAAGATTCTCAAGCTAGACAGTCTGCTACAGCAAAGCTTACATTTGAAACCTGTCTGGAAAGGAAAGAAGAAGAACCTAAGGAAGAAGCTGACAGTTTGTTGGCTGAACTTATTGAACCAATCAGGTGGCTGTTCATTCCTTTTGATCATTGCACAACAAGACAAAGCACCCATAGACGTGCGCACAGACGCGTTTCATGAACTAAATAAAAAACTTACGGGCACGTCTATTTGCGCGTCTATTTTTGCGTCTGGAGACCCGTGTCTAATTGCGCGTCTATATATCAGACACACGCGCGTATAGACGCGCAGTTATATGCATAAATAGACGTGCTTATAAACGCGTTTATAGACGCACATATAGACGCAAGTCGAACAGACAGACGCGAATATAAACACGTTTTTAAACGCACTGATAGACGCGCTTTTTTTTTTTTATATAAATTTTACAGAATACTGTGTATGTTGTGTATGCTATATAGTTACAAGAATCCCATATCCACATTGTGTAATTCAATTCTTACAGCCAACGGCATTTTAATTACAATTCCAAATAAAACATTACAACTCCAAAATGCAATAAAATTGAAAGCTCAAAAAGTGCTTGTATATACATATAGCACGAAGCTAAGCCACGTCATGTGGCTTCAAGTACAAAAAATAAGAGGAGTCTATATACAAGAGGCACGAAGCCAAGCCAGTGGCTTTAAGTACAAAAAACCCTGGTAGACCTACGCAAAATAGGCTCACTTCCAGGTGCTCTCAAAACATCCCTGGTCTTCCTTACTCCAGGTGTAACAACAGAAGGAATACCCAACTCATCATCAATGCTCTGTTCTGAGCCACTGGATTCACCATCTACATAAGAGTGACCTGCATTGACATCAAACATGGGCTGATCTACCTTCTCTTTTCCTTTTCGTGATACCTGCGTACCACTATCTGCATTGCTTTGAGGGGATTCTCCTGATCTCAATCTGCCTGTCCATGGCGAAGTATGTGAACCACTGGTAGAGGACACTCCAGGTCCACTGATATTTTGTGATTGCTGCTGTGCATTCTGTGCAGCATTACCATTTTGTGCATCTACATCAATCATCAGCTGCATCTATTAGAGGCTGTCACTATTTTGTCACATTTATTGATGACTTCAGCCGAAAACTGTGGGTGTATTTTGCAAATACCTGGGGGGCCGCTCAAGTAGCTCGGGTATACTGCTCCTCAGTAATCAACCCGTCATCATAGAAGTGCCTCCATGTATCTCCTCTGCGATGGTGGCGGTGGTAGGCTGTCTCCACTAGAGTAGGTATCTGCCCACGATCTCAAGCTGCATGACCGCGACACACTTTGCGGAGGGATTAGTACAAAGAAACAACCAACCTCCTAATAAACTACATAAGCAATATAATTTTAGATCGATACTTACAAATTGGGCCTCCCATGATTCAACACCCCCTGCTCCAAAATGCGCGCCTCCATATTCCTCCATCTGGATCCTTCGTGCCTCCACGTGCTGCAAACTGGGGTCCTCCCTCGCTGACTTCATTGCCTTCTTCCACTCACGCTTGTGAGCGGTGTGGGGCGGGCCCCTTGGTGGTTGACCTGCCTCAAGCCTGGCAAGCTCCGCTAGTGCCTGCCTCTTAAGCGAAGATCTTTTATTGCTAAGTATCGTAACAATCTTTGACTTCCCCCATTTATCTGTGAACTGGCGATTGGGGGGGTTAGGATACCTAGAGCGAACAGTAGCGAGGGTCTCATCAGCCAACCTCTTTGGGTGGTCTTTGTAGTGGATAAAGCAATCTCTGTAATTGTTAGCAATTACAGAGCACATGAAGGCCATGATGTCCTTCCCCCGCGCATCCATCAAGATGCCTCCTGTCTGAGTGATGTCATAATAAATCGTACCATCACCCAGAGGCACGTCTAAATCATCTGAATCATCATCCTCCTCACCGCCACATGGCCCAAAGCACTGTGCCATGCATCCCCCACCGCTCTCCCTGCTACTACGCCTGCTACCCTGTCGTGTCGAGCTCGTACACTGGCCACTCGTAGCTGGGGATTGCACGGGACTACGCTGACCACTCGTAGCTGGAGAACCGAGTCTCAACGGCACAGGAGTACGTCGACGGCTCGCCGAGACAGAAGGACCTCCTGACGGCATGGGGGAAGGGGCATAAGACGGGATGGCAGAAGGGACATAAGACGGCATGGGGGAAGGGGCATAAGACGGTACGGGGGAAGGGGCATAAGAAGGGGCATAAGACGGCTATGTTGACTCTAGTGGGGTGATCTCAGGCGGTGTGCGGTGGCTTGGAGTCTATAGTGCCGACTCCTGGGGAGTGTTTAGAGTACCCGTCATATACCCGTATAACTCCGCAGGACAAGGAGGGTGCCCTAAAAGGTTATATAAGTCCTTCCAAATAGATTCCCGGGGATCAGGTGAGCTAGAAGCGCTTCCTGGCCACATGTTGAACTGGAAAAAAGGAAAAAAATCTATTACTGATGAGCTGAGAAGAAAGGGGAAGAAAAGAGAGGCTTACTGTCAGAGCGCGTCTATAGACCCATCTGATTTGCCCGTCTATAGACGCGTCTAACAGAGCATCTAACAGAGCGTCTAACAGAGCGTCTATAGATACGTCTGTCTGTGTCTGCAACAAGCCAGATGCGCGTTTAGACACGCCTGTAGACACGCTTTTAGACGTGCTCTGAGACGCACCTATAGACGTGCTCCGACAGACGGGAATTCTAAAAAGTAGAAAAGGACATTGTGCCCGATACAAAAACGTGACACTGATACCCAGATCATGCGCTTCTTGGATACGAGAAAGTACAAATCTGAAGAGAGCAAACTTCCAAACAAGATCAACTGCAAAAAGACTTACTTGGATAAAGGTATGGAAGGTTCTTCTCTCTTTTTCAAAGTTGCTTCTCCTCCTTGTTCGTCCTCCTCTCCTTTAAGCTTAGAAGTAAGTGTGGGTGCCTTTCTCTTGAGTGTAAGCTTGGAAGTAAGTATGGGAGCCTCCCTCTTAAGCGTTGAACTATGAATCTACTAATAAAGAAGGAAGCAAGCCGCGCGAAGTATAAGTATTGTAAAGAAAAGAAAAGCGAGCGGCGCGCCGAAAAGCAGGTTTAAAAGCCACGTCTATAGTCGCGTCTAATAGCGCGTCTATAGGCACATCTAAATACACAGAGTAGACGCGCGTTTAGACGCCCCTTTAGACGCGATTTTAGACGTGACTATAGACGCGGCTATAGACGTGCCACAAAGTTTAAATTAAACATTTGAAGAAGAGCAAATTTGGTGGGTTATTTGTTTGTAGGATGTCTTCATCTTCAACAAGTAGCTCCAGTGAGGATGAATCCCTCCGTATCCACCATCGCGAAATGTGGTTGGAGCAAAAAATCAAATGTCTGTGTGATCGATGTCGAGGAAACATGCATCGTGCACGCAGGATTACACTCAATCATATCTCAAAGTATGGAGAATGGGATGTGACCGTAAATAGGGTAAGGGTTTGTAAGTTAAGGTTGATTCAGATACCTATGGGTGTTCATATGTTTGAGTTATGATCCCGTTTTAATTTGATACAGGATGCAGTCCCACACCCGCATATGTTACCCTATGCCCGTCGTGAGGAGGCGAAGCGTCAGCGATATGAGGTGGGATCTTCAGGAGGGACCGTTACGGATGCATGGAGTGATGGTGATAGTAGCCCTCCGCCATTACCTCATGAAGCCGTGGAGGAGGAGGTGTTTGATGATATGGTGCGGGATTTATATGTCCATCAAAGGGGGGATAATAGCATGGAGCAGGATGATCTTTTTACTGTAGCATCGACTCCACTGTTTGAGGGGTGCACATTCTCTGTTCTACGTGCCTCCCTTGAGTTACTAAACTTGCAAACCATCTATGGATGGAGCAATGCAAGTTTGAATGCATTACTCAAGTAAGCTTTAAAGTCGATTTTTCAAACATGGTGAATTATGCTAGTGGGTCAATTACTCGAATGCTTTTCCTCATTTATGGTCTTCACGTGCAGGCTATTGTGTAAAATGCTTCCAAGGGAGAATAAACTACCGACCTCAAGAGATATGGCAAGGCAACATGGGAGGATCTACGTACCACAAGGAGGATGCGTGAAGCTTGGCCTCAAGAGAGACCAAATGGGCGTGTTTTTTTTACCTCGTGCACCGTGGATGTTATCAAAGCTAGAGATGGCGACGGTGAAGCGCGCTATTACTACAATTCGTACTCCCACTGGATGCATGAGGTGTTTGAAGGGAGCCTTTACAAAGAGCAAGAAAAGAGGTGTAGAGCAATTATATGGCTTGAAATCTCATGATTGGCACAAGATGCTCCAAGTAAGTATTTTATGTGCATAATTTCTTTTTCCTTTCAAATTTGTGAGTGAATAGCTATAAGCAACTAATCAACCACCTCCTCGCGGGTTCAGTTCATACTACCTACTAGCATTTCACGTAGTGCATCGAAGGACGTGAAAGATTGTATTTACAAGATGGGCGAGCTTGTGAGGTATGTGAGCTCAAAGGAAATAGATCCCACCACGCTTGAGAATGCTCGAGTTATGTCAGTGGAGGCGGTTTGTTTAGTGGAGGAGACATTTCCACGTTCTATTCTCACAAGCCAACTACATCTCATAGTGCATTTGGTGGATGAGATTGCTATATGCGGTACTATACATGCACGATGGTTGTTCTTCCTCGAGCGCTTCATGAAGACCTTGAAGGGCTTCGTGAGACAAAATGCAACACCCGAAGGTAGCATGGCCGAGGGTTGGTTGGTACAAGAGTCACTTGTATATATTTTTGAGTTTCTTGTTGATGTGGATAGCTCTCTCCCACGACTATGGAGAGATGATGAAGACCTAAGGATGACCTCTATTGTGCCTCAAGGGAAAGGACGCAACAAAGTAATAGACACGGAATTGCATAATAGTATCAACCTCTTTTGCGTGCTTAATAGTGATGTGATGAAAAGATGGGTGACAAGATACGAGGATGCAAAGGCAAGAAGACAAGAAGAAAGGGCCCTCTTTCGTATACACCACGGATCTCTGTGCCATACCCTCAGCATCTAAGAGCACTTCCAAAGGATATTCATGTGGATTGGCTACTTGATGAAATGGAGAAAGCAGAGAAAGACGAGGGGATGCATATCACAATGGAAGAATGGGAGTATGCTAGGGGATGCATGAGCAAGGTCGGTATATAGAATGTTATGCATAAGTTAGGAGCTTTCAATAATTTAGATTGCTTATTTAATTCATTTTTTCTTGGTGTAGTGCACTATGTTCAATGCTATATGGTGTGAGGGCAAGCATTTTCGAACACAACGGATTGATGATAAGAGAAACACACAAGATTGCGGCGTCATTGCTAGCTTTGAGGGAACCAATGGAGCCATGGATGATTATTGTGGCATAATCCAAGATATTATTATGCTTGACTTTCGACGCTTCTGTGTATATTTTGGATGTAAAGTGGTTTAAGGACGTGGTGGAAAGAGGCCCTAATGCAACAATCAAACGCCATGCAAGTGGCTTTGTAACTATTGACTCCACAAAGTTTTGGCAAAGTAGGAAGGACACACTAGTACTACCGCAACAATGTGAACAGGTACTGTGCACACATATAAAAATACTCGCTTTTAAATATTTGATGCAAGAAAAGTAACATGATTGTATTTGTGTTTGAATTAGGTTGTCTATCAACCAATGGTGGATAATAATAGATGGTGGCATGTCATACCTATTATGCCACGTTGCAAAGTGATGTATAGTACATTTACTAATATGGAGCGTATGGAGGATGATCATGGCCATGGACGTGATGATGACCGTGATACAAGAGAGGAGGATGATCATGAGATAGGAGATACAGATATTGAGGCCATTACCTTTGAGGACGAGCCTACCATTCAAGATGCTGATTTCGATGAGCACATGAGTGGCACAAGTAGTAGTGGGTTGAATGTATTTGTAGATCTAAACACTTGTTTGGATTTTGAAGTAGATAGTTTGGAAAGGGTTGATCTCATTGAGGATGAGATTGAACCGTAGCCCCATAATTGATATTGCCAAAACTGTTTTACATATTGTCTCATTCTCCTCATCTCACTTAATTCTTGTATATGTGGGCTTGCAAAAAATTATGTGCTTTGGTAATCATGGGCAATGTTTGGAAAGCAATGATGTACACCAAAATCTCACTTTCTGTATTCTCTGGTTTGCATCTATTTACACGTCTAAATGCGTGTCTGATTCTCAGTGTAAACACGCAAATAAACGCGCTAATACACGCGCAAATAGACGCGCTAATAAACGGGATGTTAGACGGGCCTGTATTTTCTCAGATTAGACGCGCACATAGACGTGATAATTTACGCGCAAATAGACGAGCTTTTAGACGCGTCCGTAATTCCTCTACTAAAGCAACGCCTATAGACACGCCCGCTATTTTGCACGTCTACCAAGCGCGTCTATAGTTGCTTTGTGTTGTTGTGTTGGAGAATGCTCACTTATGTTGGGATACTTTCCAGGCACAAATAGAGTGCTTGGTTGACCATAAA